>NW_007382388.1:0-6485 GCF_000475195.1 Diaphorina citri | reverse complement strand
CACACATGGAAACGTTACCAACATCTAAAAAAAAAAAAAAAAAAAAAAAAAAAAAAGAAAACTCTCAAACTGTCTCCCTTGACAATTGACGATACAGAATAACAGGCTTTAGCTTCTCTCTTCTTCTGTCCTATTCCTTCTTTCGTCGGTCGGAAGGCTCTGGCGGGCCCGCCCTTTGGCTTGGCCCCCGCCGACGCGAATCTTCCGCTGCGTTGATGGTGATGATTCGATTGATCCGACCGTGTTACAACATCTTCTGGCGCGCCAGGACACTTTTATTTTAAGGTAAAAAAGGCGACACCTTCGTTCTAAAATAAAGTGTGTTAGTCCTCCTTTGAAAAAATTTTGCTTTTTACCATTTGTTCGGGTCCGGGATCAACTACGAATCAACCATACGCAGGACGAACATTTTGCGGATCTGGCGCCCAAGCCTAGAAGGGCGGGCCCCGCCTAAAATAGGACTAAGCCTATTACAAGGCAAGAGAGCCCTTGCCCGACCCGAGAAGGAGGATGATAGGGAACAGAAGGAAGAGAGAAGCTAAAGCCTGCTTATTCTGGTATCGTCGAATGTCAAGGGGAGACCAGTTTTGGAGAAAATTTTTTTTTTTTTTTTTACATTTGTCGTAGCGGCCCGTTTCTAAAGTTAGACACGGGACCGAAGTGTGGTTATTAAATTACAAATTACTTTATAAGCATTGTAAAGTCTAGGGGCCTTCTGTGTTTGTGTTTTAGATATATTTATTTAACATCTAAACGACATGTAATATGAAAAATCTTAGCACTCTAAAATCAAAAAGAATCCATGACGAATACGTAGGGGCTAAAGGTTTTATGGTAATCTTTTTAAAAGACATAATACATTACAAACATACAACCAAACACACACATACACAGACACACATTTGCGATTTTTTCTGAAACAACAGGTGAGAAAACGTGCTTCTTTTGCCGAGATGGTGTCCGCGGCTAAGAACATCCATGAATCTTTTAAAAAGTTTTTTAAAGTTAAAAAACCTGTGAATTTATTAGGTATAATGGTATACACCTCATAAAACTATCTCCTTTTAAAAACTGGGCTTTTAGCCGGGGGCGGTATCCGCCGAAACCCTGGAACCTTTTTTAAAGTCTAATAAAAGAGGTTGATCCATACACCAAGGAAGTTTTCATTATCTTTCAACACACTACAAGTGTGGTCTAAAAAAAGTACGTTATCTTTTATCTTTCAGCCACACCTACCCATAAGTCAATATGGTGTTCGTAATAAAATTATACATACATATGCATGCCATAAGCCATAAATAAATACATAAGTTAGTTTCCCTTCTCAAGTTTGGGATCGAGTCTTTCTTCTCTGCAAACCGTTGCGACAATGACGACGGAAACTACTCTAACCCGTTGGTAGCTCGAGGCTACTGCGGATGGACGCTACTACTACTACTACTACTATCCATAGGCTTATCTAATCTTCTATTATTTATCCATGGATCACGGTCAGTAGTTTTCTAGCATCATGAGTGTTTTTACAGGTAGTCAAGTGGTTATTTCTCCGGAAAGGACGTGACTTAAGAAGGTAAAAAAGGTCTCATTCTGATCCTTGAATAAAGCGCAAGTTTTCCTGAAAGATGGAGACCTGTGCTCCAAAATTTCCTCGGACAAAAACCGCGTGTTTCGTAATGTAATAATCGGACATGACGTATTTAAATTACGAAGATATTCAAGCTTAAAAAAAAACATATCAAAACTGAACGTTGGAAATCGGGTTTCGGATGTATTCGGATCAAAATTTTGTGCTCTGGCTCGTGGTTTTAACAAAAATAGTTTATCTATTAAAATGAAAATCACTGACACAACAAGGTCGGTGATTTTTCAAAAAGTGGTTTTTTGGACATTTCTCGGTAACGAGGCCCAAGTTAGGAAAATGACCCACAGAACCTTGTTTGGAAATGATGAGATCTACCTACCCTGAGCCGTTGTCAGTGTTTTTCTGGTGCACCCTGTATATTTACTCTTTACAAGTATAACATAGCTAGATTTGTCAGCGGAGAGGCCGCATTTGTTCTGATGAACATTTGTATAACCAAAAGGCAGCATTATATAAATTTATTTAAATTACGAAGATAACATGGCTTTGCCAGCGGCCGACGGCCGATAAGATAATTATATACGAATTTATAGGCATGAACAAATAACACTTACTTACCTTTAGATACCTAGTTGCAAAATTACCAAAAATCACATCATATGTAGGTAGCCGTTATGATTTATCCAATCTTTTATCCCCTGAATTCTCCTCTCCGCAGCAAGATTGGGTTTATGCTTGTATTTGGGGGTGTTGTTACCTTCCCCCTTTGACCTATCCTTGCTTGTTACTATCAATCGTGCTGTGTTTTACCTACTGGGACTAGATGGCCTATTGTACTCTGTGAGAGTCTAATGAGATTTTTATGTTTCCACCTCAGTTATAAGTGATTGGTCACGCCTCCACAAACAGAACTACGCGAGTAATGGTGTCACTATTGATATTCCTGTGCTACCTCCAACGGATCACGTACCTAGAAAGTATCAGGTAAGTGTTATTTATCTCTAGCATCCACACTTCACCTAAAAGTAATCGGGACTTTATTGAAGGTTATAAGCTAATAAAGAAGAACACCTTTCAATATTAATTACACAAAAGAACTTCTTCTATTAACTTTTATTTTATTGTAAAATTCACACAGGGTCAAAATTGGTACATCTGGAAAACTCGAGAAGAAAAAGCTAACCTCTCTTATTTTTGTTACAGTGTTGTCAGAAGGTAAAGCGCCTTAACAGTGGCGTATCATGAATAATGATCAGTGTCGAAGTGAGGTTTTCTTTTTATTTAACACTCCTCCTAAAACTCAACTTCGGCACTGGTATACAATTAACAATAAAAATAAAACCAGAAAATAAAAAAAAAATAATTTGGTACATAATTACCTACCCACTGAGACAATTTTTCTTTCCCCCCTTTTTAAAAAAAAAAACTTTTAAAGTAGGTACCTATTGAATTAAGGAAAAAAAAAAACATTGAAAATAATTTTAAATTTCAATAAAAAAATTTAGACAGTTGTACAAGGATTAAAACCTATCCTAGTAAATTCTACTTTGTCATTATTTTGTCTCTTATCTCTTCAAATAGTTTTCTAGTCAATGGCTTGGTAAATATATCAGCTAATTGCTCAGAGGAAATTATATGAGATAAGTTTACAGTTTTACCAATATGATGCTGAATAAATTTCTTTGAAATTTCTATATGCTTTTTGCCTTTGCTTATTTTACCTTCTTTAGAACCTTTCAGCATATGGATAGCAGATTGATTGTCTATGTAAAGAGTTGTTGGCTCCTCCGAATCTAGTATTCTGAGTTCAAGTCCAATCCTTCTCAAAAGACAAAGCTCATCAATGCTTGATACAGCAGCTCTATATTCAGCCTCTGCGGTAGATGTAACAACTAAACGCTGTTTCTGAGCAAACCACAAAATTGGTCCACCACGCATAATTAATACACCAGTAGTTGAACATTTACTTACAGGGTCTCCTCCGAAGTCTGAGTCTGAATAGGCTGTTAACTCTGATTCTCCATTGTAATTGATTCCTTGTGATTTTGATCCTTTGAGATATTGAAAGACACGTTTAACTGCTTTCATGTGACTTCTCATGGGGTTTGCATTGAACCTACTTAAATAGTTCACTGCGAAGGCTATGTCAGGTCTTGATATTGTTGATAAGTAAAGTAAACTACCAACCATTTCACGATAGTTATTATTCTTTTCAAGGGGTTTGTCATTGACAAAATTTTCCTTATTTGTCAAAAAACCTGGTTCCATAGGAGTATTAACAGTATTTATGTTTTCCAGTTTGAATTCTTTCAGTAATTTATCAACATACTTCTCTTGTGTTATAGATATATGCTTTCCATTTTTCTTGATGTCCATTCCAAGATAAGTAAATGAGTCTCCACATTCATTGTATGTAACTTCAAATTTTTCTTGCAACAGTTTAAGAACTTTGACCATTTCTGTTTGGTCCTCTGCTACAATTAATCCATCATCTACAAATAGAGTGATTATAATGGATCTCTCCTTATTGTAATAAACACACGGGTCATCATCTGTGTTAGTGAAATCAATAGATGTAAGAAAATTTGAGAACTTTGTGTTCCAATTCTTGGGGGCTTGTTTCAAACCATAAAGACTTTTCTTAAGTTTGCAAACTTTGCCAGAATTGTCATCATAACCAATGGGTTGATTCATATAAATCTCTTCATCTAAGTCTCCATACAGAAACGCTGTTTTTACATCAAAAGTCATGATTTTAAGGTCTGAAGAGGCAGCGTGACTTAACAAGAGTCTAATTGAACTGTATTGAGCAACAGGACTAAATGTATCAAAAAAGTTTATACCTTCTTCTTGCTCAAAGCCTCTTATGACTAATCTTGCCTTGAAACGACCATCATCTTTTCTTTTTAATACCCACTTACATGATAAGGGTTTCACATTTTTAGGTAAATCTACAAGTTCCCATGTATCCATGGTCATTAATGAATTATACTCATCTGCCATTGCAGCCTTCCAATTTTTGTCATTACTTATTGATAATTCATAATTTTCTGTTAACAAAGCTGTCATAGCAATATCATCAAGATTTAATACATAATCTTTGAATTTTTCAGGTAATTTTCTTTGACGCTTATCTTTAGAATTTTGATCATTACTAGTTGTACTTACATTTAGAATTTCTGAGTGAGTTCCAGGATTCTGTCCATAGTTATGTTCCATTTGAATAATGCTCTCATTGACTATCTCCTCCTCTCTTGGTAATGTGTTCATTTCATTTTGACTTGAATCAGGAACATTTTCTTCATGAACAATCCCACCACTACCACCAAAATTAGCAAGTCCATTATCAACATCAAATTCATTGATTATCTCCTCTTCTCTTGGTAATGTATTCATTTCATTTTGAATTAGGTTGGGAACATTTTCTTCATAATCAAATACATTCCCACTCCCAATACTCTGTTCAACTTCTATGTTGGGTTGTAGAGCCTCCTCCTCAATACCAAATACAACATCTCTTGAAATTTCGACTTTATTTTGATTTTGAAAGTAGACTCTGTAGCCTTTAACATTAGAATCATAACCAACAAATATACCAGCTTGGCTTTTACTATCCCACTTCTTTCTTCTTTGTTTAGGTACGTGTACAAATACCTTACAGCCAAATGGGTGAAAATTACCAAAATCAATTGATTTCTTGACACCGGTCCATACTTCAATGGGAGTACCATTTTCTGTACATACTGTGTGGTTTAGAGTGTAAGTCATATAATTCACTGCTTCAGCCCACAAGTGTTTACCAAGATTTTGAGCGTACAGGACAGTGCGAGCTCCTTCTACAATAGTTCTGAGGTCTCTCTCAGCTTTGCCGTTTTGCTGTGGAGTGTAAGCACAAGATTTTTGATGTGTTATACCCAAAGAATCTGTCACTACTTTGACATCTTGGTTCACTTCTTCAAGGCCATTGTCTGTTCTAAGGATTTTTACTTTATGACCTGTCATGTTTTCAAATTTCCTAAGATAGGAGATAATGTGAGTTTTTGCTTCTCCTTTCTCTTTCATAAAATACACTGTTCTAAATTTTGAAAAGTCGTCTTTCAAAAGTAAAAAGTATCTAGAACCAGCAATAGACTTAACCTCCATTGGTCCACAAACATCAGCAACTACTAAATCTCCAACATTTTTGGACACTGTTGAGCTGTTTTTAAATGGAAGTCTATGTTGTTTACCATACAAACATGCAGCACATGTGAAGTTATCATTGTTTGAAATTGTAATATTGCTTCTCTTTAAAATTTGTTTAATCATATTGACATTCTGGTGTCCCAGAATGCAATGAAAGTCTTTCAATGATTTATTTTCAAAACATAAATTAGATGACTCACCAGGTTCATATTTTCTGAATAACAGTTTAAACAGTTTGTTTTCTAATTTTCCGATGGCCCTCACAGCTCCGTTGAGAGTGAGCTTCCACATATTTGATGACACTTTCATTTCGTAGCCTTTCATCAAAACAACTGTAGTGGAAAAAAGATTACATTTGAGATCTGGAACATAATACACATCTGACAGGGTTGTGTGTAACCAATTTACACCATCAAATGTTTGGCCTTCAACTAAGCCAATACCAGCAACCTTCAGTTCTTTTCCATCTCCAATTTGAACATATTTGTCAACTACTTCAGTAAAACTTTTGAAGAGAGAAATATCATGAGTCATATGAGCACTAGAGCCACTATCAATGATCCACATATCATTATCATTAGTAAATGCATATGACGTATCTTCTATTATAAATGCATTTCCAGGTTTATCTTTAAACCAACAATTTTCTTGATTGTGATTGGATTTCTTGCATTTGGCACACCATTTTTTGTTTTTATTGGTTTGACATGTACCATTA
>NW_007382387.1:17580-19742 GCF_000475195.1 Diaphorina citri | reverse complement strand
CAGAATCACAGGATGGATATGCTCGTAATCCAAATGTTTAGCATTGGTAAGTCTACCACCGCATCTGAGGAGACCATCTTCAATAAATGGTTTCAACTTCTTCAATTTGTTATCAGGGCTTTCCTTTCCCTTGACCAGACTTTCAATTGTAGGTTTGAAAACTACTTCTTGTAGAGCTTTGATTAATTTCAACTCTGCAATTTCTAAATCTTGTACTGTAATTGGTCCCTTTGACAAAATTCGACCAAATTTTAATACTATGACCACAGCTCTGATGAGCTTTCTCCAGGATGACATTCTTGTAGCCATTTCCAAGAGTACGTTAGATTCCTTTGACGTAACGTAAACTAATGATTTCTTTATTTCTTCAGTTGTACTTACAGTTTCAGCATTATTTCTGGTTAAATTCCACTCATGAATAGGCGTCAGCAACCAAGAGGGTCCTTCCAGGTACAGTTTGCTGGCAAGCAATTCTCCAGGACTCAGGCCACGTGAAAGGACATCCGCTGGATTTTGAGTGCCTGCTACGTGGTACCAACTGTCCTTGTCAGTGAAGTCTTGGATTTTTGATACTCTGTTGCTCACAAACGTGTTCCACTTGAAAGAAGCAGAAAGAATCCAACTTAAAGACACAGTACTATCAGTAAAACATAGGATTTTCTCAATTGGGTATTTCTTCTCAATTATTGTTTGTACCGTGTGCAATAATTTTGCTAACAAGAGCGCTGCACATAGTTCCAAACGTGGAATTGTTACGTACTTGACAGGTGCAACTTTACTTTTAGCACAGATTAGATTAGCACTTATGCTACCATCTGGAGAGGTCACTTGAATGTACACACAAGCCCCAAGTGCACGCTCACTTGCATCACAGAATGAAATAAGACTCACTGAAGAACTAGTCTTAATACCCAAATGCCTAGGTATTCTCAATGTGTTAAGAATAGGCATCTCACTGACAATACTACTCCATCTGTTCTGGATAGTAGAGGGGGGTTCTTCATCCCAGTCTAACTTCATACACCAAAGCTCTTTGATTAGCAATTTCAGTGTTATAATGAAAGGACTAACAAATCCTAGCACGTCAAATATTCTGGCTGTAATGCTCAAAATATTCCTTTTAGTGCATTTGTCATTATCAATGCTTACTTTGAATGAAAAATAATCCTCTGGTGGATTCCATTGGATACCCAATACCTTGAGGTAGGCCTCATTATGATCCCATTCCACATTATTTGTAATCTGGAGTGAGGATGGTATTTCGTTGGCCACCTCCTTACTATTAGTTGCAAATTTACAAATAGTAAAACCAGATTCCTTGAACATAGATATCATTTCTTGTACAATATTTACCGCAGTACCTGGTTCCAAGAATGAACCTAGATAATCATCCATGTAGAACTGTTCCACCTCTGAAGAACCATTGGGAAACTTATCCTTTGAATCCATGGCCAGTTGAGCAAGGACACGTTGAGCGAGGAAAGGCGATGGCTTACTCCCAAACACCACCTTGACCATTTCATAGCATTGGATTGGTTGATCTTGAGACTCACGCCATAGGAAGCGCTGATATTTCCTATCTTCTGGGTGTACAAAGATTGAGAGGAACATCTTCCGGAGATCTGCGGAAACAACATGGGGAAAAAGACGGAACATTATTAAGAGGTCAAATAATCCCTTGAATAAAGTAGGTCCAGTGTGAAGCACATCATTTAATGACAATCCAGATGAAGTCTTGGAGCTAATATCAAATACAATTCTGGTTTTTGTCGTTAAATGGTCAGGCCGTACAATTGCATGGTGTGGCATATAAAAGGCAGGCTTGTCTGCTTTATAATTTTCATCTTGCACTAAGATTGCATGACCATCTGTCATGTATTCCCTCATGGCATGCACATAATTTTCTTTAAAATCAGGCTTCATGCAAAATTTTCTTTCTAAACATGCAAAACGTTTACGTGCAATTTCCCATGAATCACCAAGCAAGATGGGATCCATTTTGAATGGCAGTGCAACACTGTAATGTCCATCTTCACATCTGTTATATGAAGACACAAACTTTTCCTCACAGATCTTATCGTCAAGTGACATGGTTTGAGTTGGTGGAGCTACCTCTTCAGTAGTCCAAAATTTCTGCATCATTGATTCTAATGACACCAGAG
>NW_007382387.1:5922-12889 GCF_000475195.1 Diaphorina citri | reverse complement strand
ATCTTAAAAGGTTTCCCTTTTCTAAGTATCCGTTCTAAAAAGGTGTTCAGTAGAAAAAAGTATGGATTGAAACAATTGCAGGAAAAAAGGAAAATATTCTTATTTAGTTCGTTCATTAAAACAAGTTAATTTCGTCAACATTAAATAAGTACAAAAGATGGATTCATTCTTAGTTTGTGATGTATCTCTTTAGGTCTATGACGGTGGATAATGAATGACTTCGAACGTGTATGAATGGATATGAAATGACTTCTCTAAGTTTATGAATAATAATGAATGACTTTCCAAACGTGTATGAGTATGATATGAATGACTTAACGTGTATGTAATGATAATAATGACTTCGAAGTTATAGAATATATAATGAATTGACTTCGAACGTGTCTGAATGTCTAATGAATGCTGTCGAACGTTTATGAATGATAAAGATAGACTTCGACACGTTGTAATGAATGTATATGACTGACCTTCGAACGTGTCATCAAAGAAAATCGATGATGACCTTCACGAGTTTAAGATATTACAAATTGAGATGACGTTCGGAACGTTTATGATAATGAATGGAACTTGCGAACTGTATGAATGTGATAATAATAACTTCGAACGTGTATTGAATGATACTAAATGTCTTCGAACGTGTATGAACGATAAACTGTAATGACTTAGACCCTGTATATCTACTCGGCTATAACTGTCGTACATCGTTTTATTCTGCTAATGAAGTTTACGAGTAGAATAGACATAATGGATGGCTGTACATGCTAACTAAAAGTCAGCTACATAATCTACCATAAGTCGGCACCTTCTAAATGTCGATGTCTTTCCTATGCGTTTCATGCATGTCTCTTAAGATGAGTGTGACTGTATAGACTTACATGTAAAAGTGCTGGTTTTGTCGCTGACCCAACCACTAAACTGTCAGTTACGTTAACAGAGTAGTCATAGATAAATAGTGTAGCTTAACTCTATCCTTACTGAAGACTCTTGGAAAACAGGCTAAGACCGACAGTTATGCCGCTAGCAACCAAACTAAGGATCGTTGGCCATAATAACAAGCATTATATAGAGGTGCCTTAGCATTGAGCACTGTTGGTGATACTATATCGTTAGTTTCTTCCTAATATCCTTCAGTGGAGGCCATTACGGTCCATCGTAGTCTGAACATCTTAGATCCGACTGTCTATAGACCGTCGTAATGTCAGCTGATAGTTGTGGAAACTGATGGATGAGAATAACAGCAAAGGAACTTCTGCCGTGATGACTCATCTATACGAGTGTAATACACATAAGTGTAGATCTGACGTGATCATCATATGGTTATAAGTACAACTAGATGTTTCAGAAATACGGGAACATTACAAGTGTGTCCATTGATTGTGAAGTTCATTGATCAAGTTCTGAATTTGAGCCGATGAGTTGTACACTTGTCCCTTAACTCATATAAAAGTTGAAGATAAAAGAAGCACGCGCTCTCAAAATGTAACGATTCTACATTTTACCGTAACTTTCACCGGTGAGCATCTAATCTTTATCAGACTACATATTCTTTATCCTACTTATATCCTTATCAGAAAACTCACAAGTATATTGCATGCTCCCTTACCCTCATACTTGTTATTTTAATTTTTCTGATGTTTTGAAGAAAAACCGGGCGAGAGCATGTGTGTGAAGTTAGAAAACCAAAAAGAGAGAAATTATTGAAGCAAGGTTGCCAAACCTCACGCCCGCGCCATTCTCCCCCCCATGAAACCAACCCCTGGTTTCATAAATCAACCCCTGGCTTACAAATTACAAGATCATGCTACTTATTGGTTAGGTAACGGACATAATTTTACCGCAGGTCTCTTATAAACCCCTTGATTAGTCTTGACTAATGCCACCCTAACCACCCCATCTGAAGGACCTTTAAAGACTTCAATAACTCGTCCAAGTAACCAGGACAGGACTGGAGTGTTCTCCGACTTAATAATGACAAGCATGCCAACTTCCAACTTGCCACCATCCTTGAGCCATTTGGAGCGTTCTTGAAGTGTTGAAAGATATTCATTGGAATATCTCTTCCAAAACGTTGTCACCATCTGAGTGACCATCTTGTATCGATCTTCCAGTTTGATGGTGTTAGGTGTCTCATCACCCAATGGTAGGTATGTCGTTGGAACTTGCATCAGGAAGTGAGCAGGAGTGAGAACCACTGGATCTTCAGGAGTGCCTCCTAATTGACCAAGTGGCCTACTATTGAGGATGCTTTCAACAGCCGTCAGAACTGAATAAAGCATTTCATAGGTCAAAATATGTGTGCCCAAAATCTTCTTCAAGTGTTTCTTAACACAGCCCACCTGGCTTTCCCATAAGCCACCAAAGTGGGGTGCGGCTGGTGGATTGAAATGGAAAACAATCCGATGTTCCAATAATTCTGCAGCGTATACATCTTTGAATTCATTTGATGATAGGAAGGCATATAACTCTCCCATAGTGTTAGATAGGCCAATGAAATTGGATCCTGAATCCATATACAAGTTCTTGACTTGTCCTCTTCTTGAGATGAAGCGTCGCAATGCAGCGAGGAATGTTGTGGTTGTAAGATCAGATGCAAGCTCTAAATGTAGCGCTTTCGTAGCCATACAAACAAACAAGCAGAGGTATGCTTTGATTGGGCGAACACCTCGTCGTTTAGTCCAAGTGACATAGAAAGGGCCAGCATAATCTACTCCTGTGTGATAGAATGCTTTGGTCTCCGCAACTCTGTGAGAGGGAAGGTCTCCCATTCTAGGAACCACTGGCTTAGGATTTGTTTTAAAGCATATGTTACATTTACGAATACGATTTCTGATAATATCTTTAGCCCCAACTATCCAATATTTTCTGCGTAAAATTGCAGTGAGTAAGTATGGTCCCGTATGTAAATTCTTTGCATGAGTGTGGTCTATAAGTAGATTAACAATGTGATGATTCTTGGGCAGAATCACAGGATGGATATGCTCGTAATCCAAATGTTTAGCATTGGTAAGTCTACCACCGCATCTGAGGAGACCATCATCAACAAATGGTTTCAACTTCTTCAATTTGTTATCAGGGCTTTCTTTTCCCTTGACCAGACTTTCAATTGTAGGTTTGAAAACTACTTCTTGTAGAGCTTTGATTAATTTCAACTCTGCAATTTCTAAATCTTGTACTGTAATTGGCCCCTTAGACAAAATTCGACCAAATTTTAATACTATGACCACAGCTCTGATGAGCTTTCTCCAGGATGACATTCTTGTAGCCATTTCCAAGAGTACGTTAGATTCCTTTGACGTAACGTAAACTAATGATTTCTTTATTTCTTCAGTTGTACTTACAGTTTCAGCATTATTTCTGGTTAAATTCCACTCATGAATAGGCGTCAGCAACCAAGAGGGTCCTTCCAGGTACAGTTTGCTGGCAAGCAATTCTCCAGGACTCAGGCCACGTGAAAGGACATCCGCTGGATTTTGAGTGCCTGCTACGTGGTACCAACTGTCCTTGTCAGTGAAGTCTTGGATTTTTGATACTCTGTTGCTCACAAACGTGTTCCACTTGAAAGAAGCAGAAAGAATCCAACTTAAAGACACAGTACTATCAGTAAAACATAGGATTTTCTCAATTGGGTATTTCTTCTCAATTATTGTTTGTACCGTGTGCAATAATTTTGCTAACAAGAGCGCTGCACATAGTTCCAAACGTGGAATTGTTACGTACTTGACAGGTGCAACTTTACTTTTAGCACAGATTAGATTAGCACTTATGCTACCATCTGGAGAGGTCACTTGAATGTACACACAAGCCCCAAGTGCACGCTCACTTGCATCACAGAATGAAATAAGACTCACTGAAGAACTAGTCTTAATACCCAAATGCCTAGGTATTCTCAATGTGTTAAGAATAGGCATCTCACTGACAATACTATTCCATCTTTTCTGGATAGTAGAGGGGGGTTCTTCATCCCAGTCTAACTTCATACACCAAAGCTCTTTGATTAGCAATTTCAGTGTTATAATGAAAGGACTAACAAATCCTAGCACGTCAAATATTCTGGCTGTAATGCTCAAAATATTCCTTTTAGTGCATTTGTCATTATCAATGCTTACTTTGAATGAAAAATAATCCTCTGGTGGATTCCATTGGATACCCAATACCTTGAGGTAGGCCTCATTATGATCCCATTCCACATTATTTGTAATCTGGAGTGAGGATGGTATTTCGTTGGCCACCTCCTTACTATTAGTTGCAAATTTACAAATAGTAAAACCAGATTCCTTGAACATAGATATCATTTCTTGTACAATATTTACCGCAGTACCTGGTTCCAAGAATGAACCTAGATAATCATCCATGTAGAACTGTTCCACCTCTGAAGAACCATTGGGAAACTTATCCTTTGAATCCATGGCCAGTTGAGCAAGGACACGTTGAGCGAGGAAAGGCGATGGCTTACTCCCAAACACCACCTTGACCAATTCATAGCATTGGATTGGTTGATCTTGAGATTCACGCCATAAGAAGCGCTGATATTTCCTATCTTCTGGGTGTACAAAGATTGAGAGGAACATCTTCCGGAGATCTGCGGAAACAACATGGGGAAAAAGACGGAACATTATTAAGAGGTCAAATAATCCCTTGAATAAAGTAGGTCCAGTGTGAAGCACATCATTTAATGACAATCCAGATGAAGTCTTGGAGCTAATATCAAATACAATTCTGGTTTTTGTCGTTAAATGGTCAGGCCGTACAATTGCATGGTGTGGCATATAAAAGGCAGGCTTGTCTGCTTTATAATTTTCATCTTGCACTAAGATTGCATGACCATCTGTCATGTATTCCCTCATGGCATGCACATAATTTTCTTTAAAATCAGGCTTCATGCAAAATTTTCTTTCTAAACATGCAAAACGTTTACGTGCAATTTCCCATGAATCACCAAGCAAGATGGGATCCATTTTGAATGGCAGTGCAACACTGTAATGTCCATCTTCACATCTGTTATATGAAGACACAAACTTTTCCTCACAGATCTTATCGTCAAGTGACATGGTTTGAGTTGGTGGAGCTACCTCTTCAGTAGTCCAAAATTTCTGCATCATTGATTCTAATGACACCAGAGCTCTACACTTCCGCTCTACGAGCTAAACTTAGTGATGAAAACAAAACCCACAGGTTTATCTTCTCTACTTTCACCTTCCTTCGCTACTCTGGATACTTGGTTGAAAGCTTCAGGACTTCCGTGATGTTACCTATAACGAACACCAACATAGCTCGATTGTCGAGTTCCGAACTTCATTCGTTCCCTTGCTGAGTCTCCGGACACGGTGAAGGACTTAAGAGCGGTTCAAGCGGGCGTAGACCTTGGAAGGGCCCAGACTACCTTTGTACGTTGTTTAACGCTGGTCAGAAGGTACTTTGCAAGGACCCGGACAGGTAGTAGGTGTTGTCTACAACTCGACTGTCTAGCGGCTTCGGCAAGCGTCTATAGAAAGAAAGATTTACATCCTAGCTCCTGTAATTGCCATGACCATCCCGTAGAGTCGCGGAACGCTATCACTTCTGTGTAGACCGAACAACCCAACTAGCTATACTCCGTTTTCTCGGCAGCTACGGAGATGTCACTAGTCCAATAGTGCAAGTTTTGGTTAATCAGTTTACGTTAAGATTGATCTTAAAGTAGCCGTAAGTAACTATTGATCCTCGACCCATGTAACCGTGAGGTGCGAAACTTATATCTTCTTAAACCGTCTTTAATAAGATGATATCATACGTCACGTTTTTCAACCCTACGACCTTTGACCATCACTGTTCAACTCTGAAGGCCCCTAAGAGTTTCTTGTTGCTACGATCAAAGGTTACTAGAAAATTGAATGCAGTTCTTTACAACCATTCTCAAGAGTACCTTCTTGGCTATCCCAAAAGACAAGTACGTCCCAAGTTCGGTCTTCTATAAAGTTCCGTTTCGGGTGCATTGTAGGTCACAGGACCTGGTTAGTAGAATTGGTTGTAGACGTTCGTACTATCTGATCGATGACTTGGTTTTATTCTAAAACACATCGAACGTTTTTTTCGAAGAGTACGAAACATGGTAACACGTCACAAAGTTTAGGTGAACTTGGTTTTTGTCTCCCAACTTAAACACTTTCGTTTATTCAAAACAAAATTGAACAATAGTCTGAGGGTAAATCGGAAGTCAAACGTTTCGCGAAGTCGGAACAGCGACAACACACCTAAATTTGTATTGTGAAATAAGTAGATGTCTCCAATGAGTGTCTTTAGATGTGGTGGTCTCAGTGGGTCCACTTCGAGGTCGGTTTAGAAGACTCTAAAGATCGTTCCAAGGACACCAGGGTACGATATGTTCATTGGTTGAAGACCTCTTATACTATGACATAACGACAGATGACGCTTCCAAGACAATCTCTACAAAAATACCAGTTCATTCAATAAATGCGTACAATAACCTATCACCGTCGTACTACTCGGTAAAATAATGCGTACTACGAACCGTGTTTCGAACCATATTTTTAATTTGGACAAATTACACCTACACTCACCATAAACCACCCTTTTGCTCGTGGTGGTCTCCCTATTGTCTGTACTGCAAAGGAGAGCCAAGTTAGGTGACCATTCGATGTGTGATAGTGTTCACAATAACATCTATTCTATTGCCTACCTAATGGTGATGTGTTTCAACTATAGTCAGTTTAAGGACTTCGACCTAGTCCGATGTAACTCACTACTACTCAAAGTGTGGGGTCCTGGGTAACTACCTAACCTAACCTAGACTCGATAAGAGTCACTAGTACCCAAGTTTCTTTCATCTAAGGTTTCGAACCAAGTTTAAGTGGTTAGTAAAAACTTAGAGTTGACCTCTGGTAACATTACCCTTTTCGAGGATACAAACGTACAAAGTAGAGTTCATTCTTATTAACTTCACGGTACAAAACACGGAAACGATTTTGAG
>NW_007382387.1:0-601 GCF_000475195.1 Diaphorina citri | reverse complement strand
GTAGGTTTGAAAACTACTTCTTGTAGAGCTTTGATTAATTTCAACTCTGCAATTTCCAAATCTTGTACTGTAATTGGTCCCTTTGACAAATTCGACCAAATTTTAATACTATGACCACAGCTCTGATGAGCTTTCTCCAGGATGACATTCTTGTAGCCATTTCCAAGAGTACGTTAGATTCCTTTGACGTAACGTAAACTAATGATTTCTTTATTTCTTCAGTTGTACTTACAGTTTCAGCATTATTTCTGGTTAAATTCCACTCATGAATAGGCGTCAGCAACCAAGAGGGTCCTTCCAGGTACAGTTTGCTGGCAAGCAATTCTCCAGGACTCAGGCCACGTGAAAGGACATCCGCTGGATTTTGAGTGCCTGCTACGTGGTACCAACTGTCCTTGTCAGTGAAGTCTTGGATTTTTGATACTCTGTTGCTCACAAACGTGTTCCACTTGAAAGAAGCAGAAAGAATCCAACTTAAAGACACAGTACTATCAGTAAAACATAGGATTTTCTCAATTGGGTATTTCTTCTCAATTATTGTTTGTACCGTGTGCAATAATTTTGCTAACAAGAGCGCTGCACATAGTTCCAAACGTGGAAT
>NW_007382386.1:7277-9181 GCF_000475195.1 Diaphorina citri | reverse complement strand
ATTTCCCAAATGGGAAAAGTTACCCCCTAAGAAGCCTGACATGTTTACATAAGGTATAAGCTTTGAGCAAAGTAACCCAAAAGAAGAAGAGGTCTTTGCTGAAGACGGTGACACCACTTAAAACATCTTCATTGGCTCTCACTATCAAGAGAATCAAAAAAGAAATAACTTCTAAGCCCCAAGGTCAGGAGGTCCAAGCTCCTTTGAGAAAGTCTACCAAGGCAAAGGACCGAGCTCCAGCTCCTTTGGATAAGGTTCAAGTGTGCGCTAAGTGTTCATTAGATAAACATATTGAGAAACTGCAGGTTTGCACAGAGTGCAAGAGATGTTACCATCGTAGCTGTATCCCTAAGAACTATGACTATATTCTAGATAGTGATGATGATGATGAGGACTTCTTCATGTGTCCAGGGTGCAAGATTGAGGTTGTTGATGGTCATAGTAAAGAAGAAGTTCAATCAGATGAAAGTTTCTTCTAAAAAGTTCTCTTTTTAATTAGGTAATTAGACCATTAATGTCTCATTTTAAACGTCTTTTTAATGTCTTGTCTTTTTAATTAGGTAATTAGACCATTCATGTCTATTTTTTAACCGTTAGATAGGAGGTTAGATACTTTCTGTTTTTTTACAATCTCCTTCCTCTTTACTTTTGTTTTCATTCCCTTTTTTTCCATTGAAACTAGATGAAAAAAATACACTTAAAATTACTTGTTTGACGAAATTTTTTCTTGGGTCTGTTATGATTTTTTCCCTTCTTCCATTACAGCCGTGTTTCCCGAACACGCTGGGTATCTTTTCTCAAATAACGAATAACAACTCACTCTTTACACATGTTCCCTATCATACCCATTGCGGGGCAAGCTAAAAGTGAGTTTTATTTCGTTTTGGAGAAAAGATACCCGCCTTCTGAGAACACCTGTTAATGAAAAGAAGGCGGAAAAAATCATACAGACCCAAAACAAAAATTCGCTCAAACAAATAATTTTAAGTGGTATTTTTTCACCTAGTTTCAACTGGAAAAAAGGCGAATGAAAAAGTAAAGAGGGAAGGAATGTAAAACAGAAGTTATTCGTAACCCTCTATCTTAACGGTTAAAATAGACACTGACATGGTCGTAACTACCTAATGGTGAAAAAGACGAAGACATTTAAAAGAAACGATTATTAAACATGGAGTAGCTTTGTCTGAATATGAAATAAATTCTATAAGTATATACTACACATATTAGAAAGAGAAGAGACATATATTTAGAAGAAACTTCAGACATAACCTGATCGCTCTCCTATGCTCTCTTATTTTCTGGGAAAAAAAGCTTACTCTCCTCCGGAACGCATCTACTTTACAGCGCTCACTCTTCGCGACCCTCGTGGTGACACGCACTCGTGTGCAATTGGGAGAAACGAGACAGCAGACATGAAGAAGTGAGCGCGAGAGCTCATGTAGAATACTGAAAGAGGCAGTGCATGAGATGTGCTAGAAGAGATATCATTAGTTCTTTTTAGGTCGATACAGCTACGATTCGGTAACATCTCCTTGCCACCGTCGTTTGTGCAAACTGCAGTTTTCTCAATATGTTCGTATCAATGAATCACTTTAGCTTCCACACCTTGAACCCTTCATCCAAGGACGCTGGAGCTGCGGGTTCCTCTTTTGCCTTGGGTAGACTTTCTCAAGAGCCAGTGGACCTCCTGACCTTGCGGGGGCTTTAGAAGTTATTTTCTCTTTTTTGCTTCTCCTTGCAGAGTGAGCATGAGTACGACGGGAGAGTTAAGCGATCGAAATGAAATAGAGCTTTCCAAATAGGAAAAAAATAATCCTCGCGTAATAGGCAATTCCCATAAGGAAGAAAGGATATAAAACTCGGCAATTACTAAACTTCGGTTTTTGCCCCCAACCTTGCCCTCT
>NW_007382386.1:0-664 GCF_000475195.1 Diaphorina citri | reverse complement strand
CGCAGACGGTACCATTCGCGATCCGGCCGCTTAAGGCTAAGGGCGGGCCCCGGCCTTAAAATAGGAGCTACCCTATTCAAGCAAGAGTCTTACCCGACCGAAAGAGGATAGGACAGAAGAAGAGAGAAGGCTAAAGCCCTGCTATTCTGGTATCAGTCAATGTAAGGGGGGAGGTTACCGTCGTAGGGGGATAGATTGCCCATATAGGGGTAACTTTTCCCATCATTGAATATAAAATGTGGCGCCATCTCACGAATTTATTTTGAACAAAAAAGATTTTTTTGGGGGGGATTTTTCTTGTTTACATTATGTCGGACCCGTGTGAGGCGCAAAAATTTGAATTTGTACGCTCAGTTCTCGTAAATTTCAGAAAAAGTGGTTGATTGTTTTTTTTGTGAAAAATTGTGTCTGAAAATTTCTACTCTGCAGGAGAGTGTGCAGAAGTTAGAGGTAAGTCTGTTTCAATATCATAAAATGTGTTTTGTTTTCTTTTAATTCATGTAAACGCCATGTTTCTAGCTACTGTAGTTCTTGCATAAATTGAAAAATAATTTTTTCTGTCGAAATTTACTCGATTCGGGGATACATTTCCCAAATGGGAAAAGTTACCCCCTAAGAAGCCTGACATGTTTACATAAGGTATAAGCTTTGAGCAAAGTAACCC
>NW_007382385.1:5443-9181 GCF_000475195.1 Diaphorina citri | reverse complement strand
CAGTAGACAAGGGGATTGTCTATTACAATAGGCGAATGGTTGTTCCAGTGTCACTCAGGCGTTTTACTATTGATCTTCTACATGAAACGCATCTTGGTAAGCAAAAAATTTTGGGACAGGTAAAAAATTTATTTTATTGGCCTGGGATTACTTCTGATATTTCAAGTGTCATTGACAGTTGTGCTACCTGTCAAAGGTTCAAGAGAGCTAAGATCAAGGAGCCTTTGGTAAGTCATGAAATACCAAACATTCCATTCCACAAGGTTGGTATTGACATCGCTCATTGGGCAGGTACTGATTATCTCGTCTTGGTCGATTATTATTCAAGATGGATCGAGGTACGAAAGATGTTAAATAAAAGCAGCACTGAGGTAATTAATTGTCTCAAGAGAATTTTTTGCGTTCATGGTGTCCCTGCTGAAGTGATCTGTGATAATAACCCGTTTTCCAGTTATGAAATGAGTAAGTTTGCAGGTGAATATAACTTCAAAGTTACTACAGCTAGTCCTCATCATTGCCAAAGTCGAGGTATGGTGGAAAAGGCTGTGGGCATTGTGAAAGATATGTTCAAGAAATGTACTTATGAAGGTAAGGACATAAATTTGTACCTGCTCAATTACAGGAACTCTCCCGTGGCAGGTTTACCGTGGTCTCCTTCCCAGTTATTGTTCTCTAGAAACCTCAGAAGTAAGTTACCAGTTCCTACTAATCATCTGCTTCCTGCAGTAGTGGATCCTTCACGAGTGTCTACTGAAATGTCTAGACATCAAAATGATCAGGCAAGTTGGTACAACAAAACAAGTACAAAAAAGAGCACTGAGTTTCAGGTTGGAGATCAGGTGTTAGTGAGAAATATTAAGACAAAGGTCTGGGAGAGAGGGGAGGTAATTGAAAGATTGGGTTTTAGGTCATACAAGATTCGATTTGTAAATGGAAATATACTGAGGAGGAATGCTGTGTAATATATGAGACAGTTTAAGTGTGAAAGTCCTGTGACTGACGTGAATGATTATGTACTGAGTGAGGACGCGGCAAGTCATATTGATGATGATGAGGAGCTGCCGCTACTGAGTGATAAGGAAGACGAAGGTCCCCCAAGCAGTGATCCCACAAGCAGGCCTTTAATTAAGGCCTGCTTGTGGGTAGGCCTTTAATTAAGGCAACCCGATCGATGGACTTACAACTAAAAAAAAGAGCATGTTTGGCCAGATGATTTTATGAAATAAAGTTCAGTTGCAATCTGGAAATCTGTGTCTTCGTTTTTTAAACAATCTACACGTCTTATGTAGGTACCTACCTATATCTAAAAAAAGAGGTGACACTAATACAAAACCCGTCAATCACTGTAAAGAATAAAATTAAAGAATGGTTGATTTTGAACCTTTTAAACGAAACAAAAGATTTACCTTTGGTTGATTTTGAACCTTTGAAACAGAACAATAGATTTATTCCCATGCATATTAATATGTATTGATATGCGTGGCAACTGTATTGGGGGATCGTAATGTTTTGAAAGATCGTAACGGGGGCCCCGTTCAACTTTGGGGCCCCAAATTTCAATCAGCGACGTGCCTTGATTTAATGAAGATGTGTACCAAATTTCATCAAAATCAGACCAGGCAATCGGGAGTTATAGCGGAACATACAAACAGACACAAACAAACATCTAAACCAAATGCAAAACGGTCGAATTAAAACATAGACCTCACTATCGTTCGGTCAATGAATGCTACATATGCACATGTATTGAATTAGAACAGAAGGAATACGTCTTACGTAATAAAAAGGACAGAGAACAGGTTTTATTTACAATTACTCAAAAGATTTAAAGTTAAAGAATGGTTGACCTTTTTTTTCTAACAATAAATTTACCAAGAATTGGGTTATCTTGACAGAATATTTTTCGTAGAAAGAATTGGACTCTGAAACGTGCAGAACATAAAATCCCCCTCAGTTCTGGACTTGCTCAATTCTGGATTCAAGGAACATATGTACCAAATTTCATCAAAATCGGACGAGACAATCGGGAGTCGGACCAGATAATATAGCGGAACATACATAAAGTTTTTCAACTATACCTACAGTTAATCATCTAGAATAACAACTTTGCGTCGTTTCGTTTTATTAACGAGCTCTTCACAATCTTCACCTGATGAATCTAGCACACAAGGACGTTTAGTATCAACTGCCTCTGGTTGCCAACTCAAGCTATTGGTTACATGACTGGAGTTCTCAATTTCTTCATTGTCAAGTATTCGAGTATCAGGTTGACCGGGTATGGAATAATTATCCTTCTCTTGTCCAATATCAGAACTAATAGTTTCTTTCAAACCAACGTCTTTCTCTTGTTGATTTTTCCCTTCTCCATTTGTATTCTTTTCGATTTGAGATAGTTCAGTCTTTGTACTGACATGATTATTCTCAACAGTTTCATCTCTTCCTTTCGAACAATTTGCAGTTGCATCAACATTACTTTCACTATCTGAAACGTTCATGGGATTTTGGGCAAGTTTAGAGGTTTTTGATTCATAACTGTTTTTAATTGTGCTCGGTTCAGAAGAATCAGAATTAAAAGAATGAATTGATTGTAATTTTTCATTCCTCATGATTACTTCATCAGAGTCACTATCAGAATCCAGAACAGTAGCTTTCCTTTTGCTAGTATTCTTCGTTCTTTTATTTAATTCATGCTTATCTTCATGGCCATTTTTATCGTCAGTGTCTGAATCGGAGTTCAAAATCATTCTCTTTTGGTTTTTCTTATTAGAGCTAGAATATATATCATCTTCATCCGTAGTCGTTTCATTATCACTACTCGAAGAATCAATGTTTACAGTTACACGTTTCCTTCTCGCTTTGGACTGATCTGCGAAAATTCCATAATGCTCATTTTCTTCTACATTAGTTTCACCTTCATCGCGATCCTTGGCTTGGTTTGTTCCACAGAAGTCATCATTATTAGATTCACAGGATTTGAAAATTTCATTCGAGTTCTTTAAAAAATTCTCTTTGTTTTCTACAGTTACATCCTTATCTTGGGATTGCAATAATTTTGAAGAGTCAGATGACGATTGTAAGGGATCTTTCTTATTTAATATTTTGGTTAGAAACTCGATTCGTGTCCTTAGAGCATTTGTATTCCAGACACCTGGAATTCTCCAGTAAATCTCCTGTAACAATGAGTAATAATGACAATAAGTTGCTGTTGTTGTTGAGATAATTGGGTGTTCATACAGTTGGGAATTTCAATGTAAATTCTACTTGTTTTTTTATACATATACAGGGTCCGCGAATCGGGTACCAATTTTGGATTTTTAAATTAGAACCCATATTTTTTATTGCATATTCGTTTTCTACGTTAAATTTGAAGTACTATAATCGACTACTCACTCGAATTTTTGCGATTCGCGGTTTTAGCGGAATTCGCGAAAAACGCGAATCACAAAAGTGCTTATAAAGTACAAGTGTGACCTACCAGATTTGAGTGTTTTTTGCTCCCAAATCTTATGGTCTCATTATTTTTTCGATTTGGTCCAATATTTCGCTGTTTGCGATTTGCGCGGTGTTCGCGAAATCCGCGAATCCTACATGTTTTCCAAAGGTACGTGTGTGATATATCTGTGATTACCAATACCCTACTTAAACCAATACCAATGAAAATGAAGAATTTTTGGAAGGTACTCAAAATTTTGGAGGGCCCCTCAGGGGCGGTCCGAGAGAGGACCTAACCTTTAAAAT
>NW_007382385.1:0-4506 GCF_000475195.1 Diaphorina citri | reverse complement strand
GTACATACACACCATCAGGATTATGAAACCTTCTTTTTATTTACTTATTGAAGATTATTTGTTTTTTTTGAAGTATCTATCTAAAGATTGAGATGGATATATTCTAAGCTGGTAAACGAAATCGTACTTAGATCTAAAATGTTCTAGTTCGTGGATACATAGTTTTGCCCTAAGGCAGGGTTTTGTCGAAAAAGGAAATTGGCTAAGACATACAGCCCAAGATGCCTATTGCCCTTCGATTTATGCAGCAGTAATTGATGTTTAATTGTAACTAGTGGTCTTGACGAATGGATAGTAGAGTATAGGACTGTTCATTAAGGTTCCGGAGAACAAACACTCTGGACTGTTCTCCAGTCGATGGGTTGTAGCTACAGCATGATATTGAGGTCCTCAAGGCTGTGTAATCGTTAATGCAGTCCTACCACCGTTAGCAGACGAACTTGGACCCTTGGTCTCCGTGTGTCTTGGGCAGCTTTTCTAGTGGCACAAGATACATTACCTCTATGAAGTCTAATGTTGTGTGTCTAGCGTGAAGCTTGTGCTTGAAACCTATGTTTATGCCATTCTGCGTGACGGGGCCGTCCCTCTCAAGTTACGATTTTATTTTATTAAGCCGCGTTTCATCGATCCACGTTCTTGTTCTTTTCGTGTCTTACTTTACTTCTAACTTCTTTGTTGTGTTAAAAATACCCCAGTCACTTTTCTATTTGTTTTATTTGTACCCCTTCGAGTTTTCCACCCCTCTTAATTTACATCCCCTTTACAATGTTACCAATGTTTAACTGTCTAAACCCGAGGACGATTTTTCGACCCTAGTCAAAATTCGGCTTGAAAATAAACGCAGCGGAAGAATAAAGTAAATAAACTACCCGTTTTAATGCCATAGATATAAATTTCGTCCCCTTGCTTATTTTCTTTTACTTTTAATAAACCATTCTATGTAACATCAAGCAGGAAAAAATAATGCATCTTTCAAAGTAAGAGAGTTCCAAAAAAGTTAGTCGAAGTCCGAAAAAGCGTTAATAGTTAAAACGTTATACGGTCATGAAAGATTGCCAGAAAACCAATGAAAAGAAAAAAAGGGACAAAAAAACGAGGCACAGCAAAAGGAAAAGGGTTAACCAACTGGAACAGTCCTTACGCCTTTTAGGACTGTTATTCGGTTTCCAGTAAGCTGAAATACCATTCGCTCTGTTTGGCCAGTTGATTTGAAATAATAAAAGTTCAGTTCGCATTCTGGAAATCTGTGTCCTCATTTCTAAAACATAGCGCAGTCGGAAAATTTTTTCCTTTGAAAATGTTATGGTGATTTTCTTTTTCCCCCCGTTTTTGTCAATATGGATCAATTCAATAAGCCCTGTGCATTGTTAATGACAGGCAATGTTGCACAAAATTTCAAGGATTTTGTGCGTGATGTCAAAATATATTTTGCAGCGACAGAAACGGATACAAAGCCAGATGGGGTGAAGGTAGCAAGATTGAAGAATCTTATGGGCGTTGAAGCTCTCAATCAGTACTCGGCAAGAACAACAATAGAAGAAGGAGATGAAACAATGGAAGGTGTAATAAATGTGTTGTCTGAGATATGCCTACCAAAGAAAAATGAGATTTGGGATGTGTATCAATTCTTTGATCGGAAGCAACAGACTGGAGAGACATTTGACAGTTTCTATTCTGAGTTGAGAAGACGGGTGAAATGCTGCTGTTTTGATGCTCAGGAGGAGAAATTGTTGAAGGTTCAGATTGTGCTGGGAGTGAATTCAAAGAATGTTCAACAACGGTTACTTCGGGAAGATATGTCATTGGACAAGATGGTGGATTACTGCAAGTCGATAGAGAATGCTGAGAAGAAGGCGCAGGTGTTGAACTCAAGTGTTGATGTGAATTATTTGTCGTCTGCAAGTGGAGTCAAGCCAACGTCGTCAGGAAGCAAGGATTCCAGATATGGGGTCAATGAGAAGAAGTGGGTGTCTCGTCCTCCTCCTCCTCCTCCTAGTCCTCCAGGGTTTCCTCAAAGTCATGTAAGAGAATTCAGGCCACGATTTCATGATCGGTGTAAGATGTGTGGGTGGTTTCATGGTGTTAATGTAGTGTGTCCAGCGAGTCGTAAAAAGTGCAATACGTGTGGACAGAGAGGGCATTTTGCTAAAGTGTGTGATAAAGTGTTGTTGAGTAAAAAAGTGCATGTAATGGATGGTCATGAAAGTAGTGATGATGAGTTGTGTGAGTATGTTATGAATGTTGATTCTGTGAATGTTGATGATGAGTTGTGTGAGTATGTTATGAATGTTGATTCTGTGAATGTTGATGATGAGTTGTGTGAGTATGTTATGAATGTTGATTCTGTGAATGTTGATGATGAGTTGTGTGAGTATGTTATGAATGTTGATTCTGTGAATGTTGATGATGAGTTGTGTGAGTATGTTATGAATGTTGATTCTGTGAATGTTGATGATGAGTTGTGTGAGTATGTTATGAATGTTGATTCTGTGAATGTCAGTGAGGTCAGAGGTGAGAGTAAACACAAGTCATGGATGAAACAGGTACTTGTCAATAATTACCCCATTGAATTTAAACTTGACACGGGTAGTGAGGCTAATATATTGCCATCTAAATATTTGCATTTTCTAAAGCCTAGGCCTGAAATGAAGAAGTCAAATGTCAGGTTAGAGGCATATGGGGGCAATCATATATTTCCCAAGGGATCAATCAGTGTCTTACTTGAGACTAAGGACAGGATAGTCCAGGCAGATTTCCTTGTGGTGGATCTGAATAGTTCAGTACCAATTTTAGGTCTGAATAGTTGTGTTGATCTGAATCTGATCAAAAAGGTAAATTTATTACTCACAGGTAATGATGATAAATCCAAATTTGTGAACAAAAATAGTGATGTGTTTACTGGTATTGGTTGTTTTCCGGATCAGTGCTCACTCCAATTGAAAGAAGGAGCTATTCCTAAGGCTAGTCCGTGTAGACGTGTACCTATCAAAATAAAGGATAGGTTGAAGGATACTCTGGATGCTTTGGTAAGTAAGGGTATCATTGAGCCAGTGGATGAACCTTCTGAGTGGGTGAGTAACATGATAGCCGTAGAGAAACCGGACAAATCTTTGAGGATTTGTATTGACCCTGTAGAGTTGAACAAGTACTTGGTAAGAGAGTACTATACGATTCCAACACATGAGGATATTTTACCCAACCTGGCCAATAAAAGGTATTATTGTGTTTTTGATTTGAAAGATGGATTTCACCAGATCAAAATGGACAAGGAATCAAGTAAGTTGTGTACGTTCAGTACCCCGTTTGGTTGTTATAGGTACTTGCGGGCTCCATTTGGATTATCGGTAATTCCTGAGAAGTTTCAAAAGTTGACATTTAAGTACTTTGGTAACATAAACGGTGTTACAGTGTACTTTGATGACATTCTCTGTGCAGCAGAAACCAAGGAGGAATTAGATCAGATCATTGAGGAAGTTCTCAGAGTTGCTCGTAAGTACAATATAAAATTCAATCCAACCAAGTTGCAATATCATGTGGAAAGTGTGAAGTACTTGGGTCAAATATTTGATGTTCATGGTTATAGACCAGACCCAAACCGAGTGACAGCAATTCAAAATTTAAAAGCAACAACTTGTAAGAAAGAGTTGCAAAGCATACTTGGTATTTTGAATTATTTGAGGAATTTTATTCCTAATATGTCGGCTCTAACTGCTCAGCTCAGGGAGCTGTTAAAAAGTAATGTAGAGTGGAGTTGGACTAGTGCCCATGATCAAATGTTGTCAAAGTTGAAGGATTCTGTGTCAGAGGTAACAAAGTTGGCACATTTTGACCCAACTCAAACTGTTCAAATTCAATGTGACGCATCAAAAGATGCATTAGGCTGTTGCTTATTGCAGAATAACAGGCCAGTGTCTTATGCTTCGAGAAACTTGACTGCTGCTGAGCGTAACTATGCTCAGATAGAAAAGGAGCTGTTGGCGGTGGTGTTCGCGTTCTCTAAATTCCACAACTTTGTTTATGGTAATCATAATATTACTGTCATGACTGATCATTCACCACTGGTGTCCATAGTAAAAAAGAATATGGGCGACATAAAGAATAATCGTTTGAAACGACTGTTGATCAAATTATTGCCGTACTCTTTTCAGTTAAATTACTTACCAGGTAAGTTCATGTACGTGGCAGACTTGTTGTCGCGTAATTTTGAAAAAGAACTAGTGGAAGATGATTTGTCTATGAATGATATGGTTCATGTTCTGACGGAATTCATTGCTGAAATCTCAGAGGAGAGGTTTGATCAGTTTCAAAAAGAAACCAAATTAGATGCAGTTTTGTCCAAAGTTCTGGAATTCTATAATTCTGGATGGCCTAATTCAGTGTCAGGAGGTGGTGAGCTCAGTCATTTCTTTAGGTTGAGAAATGAAATTACAGTAGACAAGGGGATTGTCTATTACAATAGGCGAATGGTTGTTCCAGTGTCACTCAGGCGTTTTACTATTGATCTTC
>NW_007382384.1:7675-9182 GCF_000475195.1 Diaphorina citri | reverse complement strand
AATCAGATCCACTATGTTACTCATCATTGGAAGTATTGAGTGAAGCTATAAATATAGTAGATGTATAACATGTAGGTGGTTGCATTTTCTACATTACAGACTGAAAATTGGGACCCGAAGTTTTTAATAAGCAACATTAATTTAAAAAGAATAAGGATGATCTGATGATATGAATGATAAAGGATTAGAGAAATTCTGATTTTCTTTTGTAACCTACTGTAAAAAGAGAAAATATGACGAAGCTGGTATAAACAAGACACAGTAGTAAGCAAAAACAATAGTGTAAACAGTTTAAAAAAGGAAATGAAATTTAAAATATGTAGATGCAAAATAAAGAAAATAAATATTTGCATCTTCTGGGTAAATGGTTCTAGAAATTTGAAGAAGAGGCTGAGGCGAAATCCTCAGTCGTTTCCAGGCGATCCTCAATGGGGTTCTGAACAGCATGGGATAATGGCATGATCCTGCTCAGGTCCTTTTCATTGCGAATGGCAATTATACGCGCATTTTCATCCTTCCGAACCAGAACCTTGCAATCTTTAACCCAGACATATTTGAAATTATGGGTTTGTTTGAGTTGCTTGCATTTGAAAAGCAATTGCTGGTTCTTCTTCGTCAAGTGTTCATTTATATAAATATTCTGTTGCCATAGCTGTTTTTTCCTGTATGCATTTGTCCACTTGTCCCTCGTTGAAGAATTCGCCATACGAACCACGATCGGTTTTATCTTGTCCTTCTTGGTGGTACTGACACGGTGCGCTATTTGAATATCTTTGATTGGATCCATAATACCGAGTGTTTTCCCAAGGTTTTCAACTAACTTGTAGACATCTTCATTTTTCTCCTGTCTAACTCCATTGATAATTATATTGTTCAGCCGCGACCTCTGCTGCAACTCGTCTATCAGTTCTTGAGATTTTTCCAGGTTTTCCTTCAGCATGTTGTTTTCCACTTTCTGATTCTTCACCTCTTTCTCCAATTCGTTTATTTTCTTCTTCTGACTTTCAACCACTGCTAGGACTTGATTCATTTTCTTCTCCATTGTTTCCATTTTTTTATTCATCTTCATGAGAAGTTGCTTACATTCAGTCATATCATTGTCACTCGAACTCTGTAATACACCTGCTTCATTTGTTTCCAATATTTGAACATCATCATCAGAGTTTTTATTTCCTCCGGATTTTCTTCCTTTGGCCATGATGAAACACCCTATTGATATAATGTAATTTGCTCAGAGCGGCTAATGTTCAGCAAACAGTGAAGCTTGTTGAGTTTTCCGTTGCCTAGGTTACCAGATGCTATTACTTTTTCCTATCGATGTATTGACTTTTTTAAAACTGATAAAAAAGTGCTTTACACTTCGAATTTCTTATAGACACCTACACCAAACGAAAGATCGTCTTGAAAACTATACACTTGCAAAAAATCACACACTAAATCGATCTAGAAACGACTTAAAAATTTAAATGAAGAGGAGCGAAAATTTTCGTGCAACTTGAAAGAAAAA
>NW_007382384.1:0-2192 GCF_000475195.1 Diaphorina citri | reverse complement strand
CAGAAGACTTGGCCCATGCTTTTACCAGGTAATTTATTAATGAAGCAGTTGAAAAGGCATGGACCAAGACAGCTGCCTTGAACTATTGAATATGGCAGGCAATCTGCTTTGTCAGACAGTTGAGAGTTCAGTCGTACTTGTTGTGTTCTGTTAGTCAAGTAGGAAGTAAACCAGGTAAGTGCAGTGTCCGTCAGTCCTATGCTTCGTAGTTCTTGTAGTAGTTTGTCGTGTTGTATGGAGTCGTAAGCTTTAGCTATGTCTAAAAAGCAGGCAATTACCTTCTTTCCCCTGTCCATGTTGTCATATAGGTAAGTAGTCAAGTCAATTAGTGTGTCCTCTGTCCCTATACCCCTCCTAAACCCGTATTGTCTGTCAGTCAGTACGTTGTATGTCTGTAGGTATTTGTCAAGTCTTGTCTTTATTATTTTCTCTAATACTTTACTAAATATTGTCAAAAGTGATATAGGTCTGTAGTTAGTAAGTTGTTTAGTATTGCCTTTTTTGTGTATTGGCACAATAATACTGTTTTTGTAGGAGTCAGGGAATTGTCCTTTAGTCATACTCAAGTTGATAATTTTAGTCAGTGGAGTCAATATGTGAGGTAAAATTTTTTTCAGTATTTTAGTTTGTAGTCCGTCTTGTCCTGGTGCTGAATTGTTTTTAAATGACATAACTGTCTTGTAAACTTCGTGTGTTGTAGTTGTGTCAAATGTTGATAGTAATGGATATGTTGGTTGTTGGTCTTGTGCGTCATTGTTAGTGGGTAAAGTCGGTAGAGTAATGGAGTCAGATATGTTCTTGCCAACATTACTAAAATAATTATTAATAATGTTGGCGCAGTGTGTCGTATCTGTGTCACAGTTATAGTCAGTGTTGTCATGTGTAATGGTTTTTATTTTGGATTTTTTATTAGTTTTGTTGATGACGTCATGTATTACTGTCCAAAGTTTTCTTTTGTCATCTTTGTTTTCGTCCAAGTTACGTTTAATGTCCAAGTCTCGTGCTGTTCTGATGGATTTTGAAACAATATTTCTCACTCTCTTGTAATAGTCATGTAGTCTTATGTTGTCCGGGTTTCGTTTTGTCAGTCTAGCAAGTCTGTCCCTATTCCTTATAGATCTAAGCAGAGCTTGTGTCATCCAAGGTTTAATAGGTGTAAGTCTGTTGGTATAGTTTTTAATCTCAGAACTTGAACTAATATGTTCTTCAATTATTTCAGTCAGTTGGTTTGCAGTGAAGTTGACGTCATCGGAGTTAGTTATACAAGTCCAGTCTTGGTTATTTAGTTTGTCCTTTAGTAAATCGAAGTCAATATGTCTGTATTGTTTTGTCGTAGGAGTTGTTTGTTTGTCAAAGTTCAAGTTAAGTTTGGTTGCAATAGAGTAATGGTCTGATATGTTTGTCTGTATGATTGAAGATCTTATTTCATTAATATTTTGAGTTTTGTACATAATATGATCAATACATGATTCTGTTTTGAAAGTTTGTCCGTCTTGTCGTTTGTTTATTTTAACTCTGGTAGGTTTAGTAATGGTAGGTATGTAGTTATGTCCATGTAATATGTCTAGGTAGTCATGTCCCATGTTGGTCATGTTCTGGTCAAGTATGTTTATGTTTAGATCTCCCACTAGCAAACATCTATCACACGTCAACTGAGATAAGTATTGATCAAGTTCTTCTATGAATCTAGGTGCATTATTACCACTAGGAGATCTATACATAGTCAGTAATGTTAGTCGTTTGTCTGTCAGTTTCAAGTCAAGTTTCAGGCAGTTAGTCATGGTAAATTGAGTAAGTTCGTCCGTCTGTACGTCTAGGTCATCTCTTACATAGACAGCTATACCTGAAGCCTCATTATGCTGCTGTGATGTAAAGTAGCTATTGTAACCTGGAATGGAAAAAGAATAAGGAAATGATGGATGATGCCAGGTTTCTGTTAGAATGATGATGTCAATATTAACTAGGTAGGGAGAAATAATTAACATTAGTTCATTGAAGTTGGATCTCAATCTTCCAATGTTCATATGGAAGATGCCAAGTCCACTCAATCTCCAAAATTCACGGGAATCTGAAAAATATTCAAATACTTCACAGTCCTGTAATACAGAATCTGCAATCAGATCCACTATGTTACTCATCATTGGAAGTATTGAGTGAAGCTATAAATATAGTAGATGTATAACATGTAGGTG
>NW_007382383.1:8104-9183 GCF_000475195.1 Diaphorina citri | reverse complement strand
TGCTTGACCATGAGATGTAGGCTGATATTATAAAACTGTCACTGAGACTCAAGTGTTCATAACACAAGTCCTCTATTCTTCAGAATTTTTTTTCAAGCATCACTTGAGTATCAGATTGAGTGTCAGTGACAGTTTTATAATACCAGCCCATCAGCCGTAACCTTCACTAGACTATGAAGTCCAGCTTTCTGTATTTAGATGGTCATCTTTTCTTCTAGATTCTGATGATTTCTTTTGTTTGATGTTAGGTACCTAACCAACAAAACTACTGATGGTTTAGTTTGTCCTGATAAATTTCTACTCCTACTCTACCTTACTGTAATACAACAATAAAAAGAAGGAATTGGGGGAAAAGATGTTTAGATATTTTCTTGGTAAATGAAATCATTTAAATTATTCACAATAAAAATTTGCCCACGACTAGCTCAGTTTACCACTCCCATCCTTTCCATCATTGTATTAAAAATAATTAGAAATAAAAAGAATAAAATTGAATTTATTCATATTAAAATTTGAGCATGTTGATTTATTTTCTTTAGATAGAGTAACATACATTAACGTTACAGATAGCAGATGGTTCTTATTTACTTAATTCTAGGGTTAGTATCATATAATTCTGTAAAGACAGGGAAAAGTCAGAATATACTAATTGAAACCTTCAATTCCATATGAAACCCCAAGTAATATAAGAGAAGGTAAATTAGTAAACAAAACCTAATTTACTAAATAAAATTAATTGAATCTTGAACCATAAGTAGGAAAATGAATAATACAAATATTGGTGATTATGAAGTTTAGAAACATCTATAGCAATTTTCATTAAGGGTTTGACAGCAAGTTAAAATACTGACCACTTAACAAAATAAAGAAAATTGGAGTAGAAAATTTGATAACAACTTGAGAAAAATCAATTTAATTGATTTTTTCCTGAATAAAATTTATTTCAGACACCTACCCGATTTACATTTATGAGAGGATTATATTTTAGAAAAATTATTAGAAACGGAAAGATATAAGAATCATTTCTGGTTTCACCGAAGAAAAATATTTTCTCTGATGCAAAATCTTCAATAACAGCT
>NW_007382383.1:0-4137 GCF_000475195.1 Diaphorina citri | reverse complement strand
AACACTGGTCACGCGGGGTCCTTTGGTAGCAATATTCCACGGATGTGACTTCCTGCATAAGTACCCTTATTCTGAATACCTACTACATGTTGACTACATGACTCACTTGTCTAAGTAGTCCACGTGGTTTAGTGGAACTGGAGAACTCATTTAGAAAAGGTCGCACTATGGGGGTCCCACTGTGGTACATCAGGCCCAAAATCTATTCAGATAATTCCCTCTGTGTTGAAGATATTTGGCCAAATGACGGGTAACAAATTAGCGTCACCAATACTAATTCGGAAAGAAAGTGAATGGAAGACCTTATCTAAATCAAGAGCTGTTAACTGAACTCTTGAAGTTGAATTAAGTAGGTACTTGTGTAGGTACCTACCTCTTATTTATTGGTCCTGAGTTTTAATGATTTGAATTAATCATTATTGTTGCCTGAGCGAAGGGAGTCCACATGGCCGTTGGCACCACTGCTTTTTCCTAATCTACCCATGTATGGTGCCACTTTACCCCCAGTGTTTGAAGTGTTTATTTTGAAAAGTTATTGGTTTGCACTAAGGGCCATTCACAGTTCAAGTAGGCTACCAGGGACCATGTGGTAAACTTGATTAAATTGGCCCCGTCATCACTTGTTAGGCTAAACGTGTACCTCTCATAGGTTAATGATCTATTTTTTCATTTTCTAATTACTTTTCAATATAGGTATTTCCACCTAGGTATGTACATGCATATCAGATTTGACCTTGATGGACAAAGCGACTAAACAAGCTCTAAGTCTATATGTATAGGATCTTGTGTATAGGATGGTTAGATCTGCTACATGTGCTTAGGTAAATTAACCTCTGTCCAGCAAGAGTTCACAACTCAGTATCTTCTGCTTGATAGTTATAGCTCTTAACCATATTCAGCCCACAGAGTTATTAGAATATTTTTTGATCATTTGCTTGGTATTAAAAGGTCAATATCCAAGGTATTTGAAGATTCTACTTTAGGTATTCTATTTTCTGCTATATGGGCTGGATTCTTCTTCGGAAGTTGAATTAGATATCTCAAGTTACATACTTACAGTATGTACCTACTTCACTTCTATTTCTGCTATATCTCAAGTCTTAAATGCGTCTTGCTTTGTTTTGTGTTCCAGATCTTTCCCTCTCCTCTTCCTCTGTCCACCAGCAAGGCTATTGTTCACGTTAAGTTAATGTTGTCACATAGATTATGAGAGGTACCTACTCATTTTGTATTTGAGAGTAGATAGATACCGGTATATTTAATTACGCTCAGTAGGACCAAGTGGTTGCCCAACGATGGGGGTGTTGTGGGCACCTTAGGAGTACTTACTTTCTGTGGGTCTGTTCCAAAATGGCAAGGTATGATAAGTACTATATTGTAGGGTGTTTTTGAATGAGGTAGTTTCAGTGTTTGAGATATTAGATTCGTTGGAAAGATGAAGAAAAATCATTAGACACGTATTCTTTAGTTTTTCTCTAACCTTTTAGTTTCGGAGAAAAATGACTTTGAAAAAAAGTTTCTACGTCCAAAATTTGAATTTTTCGCGCGCGCCTGTGACGTCACACGGGTCATCGCTGAGAATTCATATGCTTGTCAACCAAAATTTTGCCATTTTCTTTGATTTTTCTATTTAATAAGAAGATGAACCTTTGAACGTTCTATAATTCATTTGAAACTGCGATTCTTGAACTTTTTTTCTGAATCTATAAATTATCTCAAAAACGGTCAGGATAATGGAGTAATTTCAGTTCTAAGAAACCTCTTCTGAGTTTGAAAAGTGGTCGAATCGAAGCGAGGTTTTTAGAATGTTTGTCTTTGTTTGTTATGTTTACATTACAGTTTTATCATTTTTTTACATTTTTATGTCTGTGATAACATAAAGTTTTTTTTTGGTACCTACCTAATAAAGATTAATTTCCACTTTTCTTGATTTTTTTATTACATTGAGGAAACTTAAGCTGCATGAGTCCATTGATATATTGGCTGATACATTTGGACTCAGCAAAAGCAGCATTTCCCGCATTTTTTCCAAGGTTCTTCCAGTCCTGGGAAAATACCTGGAAACCCTAATCTACTGGCCTCCAAGAGAGATCATCAGGACCAACTTACCTCTTGCTTTTAGAGCAAATTTTGTCTATGTTCAATCAATTATCGACTGTTTTGAGATTGAAATTGAGAAGCCTTCAAAGCCTAGTCACCAGAGCCAGACATTTTCAGCATATAAAAATTGTAATACAGTTAAATATTTAATTTCATGTACCCCTGATGGATTTATCAATTTTGTATCAAAAGGTTATGGGGGAAAGGCATCAGACATGAAAATTATCAAAGAATCTGGGTACTTAGACAAGTTATCTCCTGGATGTGAGGTTCTCATTGACAGAGGTTTCAAACACCTGGAGTCAGAACTAAAAGAAAAAGGTTGCTCTTTGCATAGGCCATGTAGTGTGTCTCAAAATAGTGTCTTGACAACAGAACAGGTTAGACACACAAAAACAATTGCCAGTTTACGGGTCCATGTGGAACGTGTCATAGGACGATTAAGAGAGTTTGCCCTTCTTGCACCCCACTCTAGATTCCATCATGATCATCTCTGCTTTATTGACCAAGCTGTTTATGTAGCTTGTGCTCTGACTAATATGCAAGGGCCTCTCACTCTAGTCTAGTCCCGTCCCCTGGTTAGTTAATATTACCAATTTACCATAAATCAAAAGACTGCAGACTGTGATGTAAAATGTTTTTAGGTATTAGTTTTTATTTTTTCTTTATCCCCCAAGTATGTTCCTAATTATTTATTACTACCATAAACCAGAAGACTGATGTAAAATGTTGGTACATTAATTTTAGTTTATTGAAGTATACAGTGTAAATTTACAATTAAAATACAAAATAATTATTTTTACAAACAATGTTTATTTACAATTAAAATACAAAATAATAAATTATTTTTACAAACAGCAAGATTTTTATTTATTATGTAAGTACAAGTAATAGGCACCTACAACAGAAAAAAAATAAATAACCTAAAGAAAAATAAAAAGAATATCTAACAAGACTAGGTAACTAGACATTTGTCTGTGGGGGTGCTGCTACTGGAAGAATATTAGAGCTGACACTTGAAAGGTGTGATTTCTTCCAATAGCATTCTACAGATGTTACGGGGGGATCATTACTTCTTCTGTGTAACCATGTGACAAAAGCCACAGCATGTTTACAACCTCCTGTGAGCAAAAAGGAAACATATTTCATTTAATTAAATATGTCTGGCTGGGGGACTATAAACAGGGAGTAGACCAGCAACCTCCTTCACCTCCCCAGCCTAGCTAGCTGACAGTTTTCTAAAGGGGAATACTGTGGCTTTAAAATACCAAGCCCAAGTCTTCACGATGCTTGATCGCACATATTAATATGTGGTTCAAGACAAGCCAAATAAACTTGGCTGAAGACCATCAACCCCGGCCTTAGCTAAGCCGTTAACAACAACAAAAAAACCAACATTTATTTAAATGAAGGAAAAATACTTTCATTATTATAAGGATAAGCAAAGTAAAAATCAAGGTACAATTTTCTTTCTAAATTTATTTTTCTTTATGGCATCTTTAAAAGATAGGATTTTTCACCAGAGTAAAATGAATACAGAAAAAAAAACAACAAAGAAGGTTTTCAATTTAAAGTATTTACTTACCTTGACATGCTGCACAATCTGAACAAAATGCCTTCAGTATGGTGCCTTCTCCTTCATCAACAAGACAATGGACCTGGTAAGGTTTAGCATTCACCTTGTGCTCAGGTGTAACCAATGCTTTGACATAGGTTGCCGTCACGTTTTAACTGCACAAACCCAAGAGCTTCGTCAGAATACTCTGCCCTGGATGACCTGTAATACAATAATAATATCAGTTTAACACCCTAGGAACAAAGATATGTATTATATTTATCAAAACAGGTTGTGGTTAAGGAGAGCTCCAGGACAACAAGCTAAATCAGGAGGGTGTGTATAGCCCAGTTAGATCTCTCTCTGAGAGAAATAAGTAGGTAGGTACTTGCTTGACCATGAGTTGTAGGCTGATATTATAAAACTGTCACTGAGACTCAAACTGATACTCAAGTGTTCATAACACAAGTCCTCTATTCAAC
>NW_007382382.1:7157-9635 GCF_000475195.1 Diaphorina citri | reverse complement strand
TAGCCACCAGGATATATTGCACTATTTCTATAGGCCAACAAACCAAGGAACGGATCATCATTCTTTGTCATTATATTTTTTACACACTTGACTGCATTTTCAACTCTCCCATTGGACTGACTATACCTTGGACTGCTTGTGATCAATTTGAAACCATAGTTCTTGGCAAATGTTAAGAACTCATTAGATGCAAAACAAGGACCGTTGTCCGAGCGGACTTCGAGTGGTATTCCAAATCTAGCGAACACAGCTTTACATTTGTCAATTATTTCAGAACTTCTCATAGAGTTTAATCTTAATACTTCAATATAACTGGAATAATAATCTACCATTACCAAATATTGCTTCTTATTTATTTCAGCAATGTCTATTCCAACACGTTCCCATGCATTGTTTGGTACAGGGGACGGTAACAAAGGTTCTCTATTATTTTGTCGAAGTTCAATACATTCCGGACAGTTTGTTACTAGTTGCTGAATCTGATCTGACAAGCCAGGCCAGTACACTGAGTCACTTGCACGTCTTCTACACTTCGTGATGCCTTGGTGTCCCTCATGTATCTTATTCAATATTTCTTTCCTCAGAGACCTTGGTATGACCATACAATGACCTTTCATCAACATTCCATTGTACATGGACAACTCTTCTTTAACACACCAATAAGGTACAATGTCCTTTTCTAAAAGTGAACATTTATCTGGCCAACCATTGACAACATATTGTTTTAACTTATCAATTTCTGAATCTTTACTTTGCTCTTCAAGAATCTGAGTCAATCTTTCATCTGAAGCAGGCATAGAGTCACGGATGGCTTTTTCAAGAGCGGCAATTTCATCCCACATAGAGATGTTGTCAACCTGATTCAGTGGTACAAATAATATATCTTCAGACTTGGAATAACTGGATAATGGGGCTCTACTCAGGGCATCTGGAATATAAAATATCCCCCCAAAAAATACCACTTCGTGGCATAAAAAAGACCCCGCCAAGTCGTTCCTCCCAAAATAAATCAAGTGCCCACAAAAAATATACAAAAATCCATCCCACCCCAAAAAAGATTGGAAATCAATTTTGTACCCCGCCTTTTATTCACTTTATAGTACCTACCTTTCTTTCCTCTCATTGCACTCCTCTTTCCTCTAATATTACTTCTGCTTCACTGCATTGGCGGCGTGCTTTCCCCTCATTGCACTCCTCTTTCCTCTAATCTCACTTCTGCTTCACTGCATTGGCGGCGTGAAAAAAAAAAAAATGATAAGTAAGAAGAGCAGAGAGTCGTTTTACCCGCTTTCATTTTTGATACGTAGTCAGTTCAGTGCCTCTGCTTCGTTTTCCTCGATTTCGTCGAAAAAATGTTATTTTTAAATGGTTAAGGAGGGAAGAAGAAGAAGAAGGAGGAGTACAAGTCTACCCCATCGCAAAACCCCAATGATAAAGCGTTTATTGTGGTATTTTTCCATGTGGTAATACGTTGTTTTCCTGAGGAAAATCCACTTATTCTATCTCCCACAGTTGCCTTAGTGTCACGTTGTCCACAGTTGGTGAGGACGTTTACACACAGCCGGTGACTTTTTTACCCAAGTGCTGAAGTTGGTTAAGGATGTATTAAAAAACTTGAAAAAGGTATTTTCATAAAAAAATAAGAAATATCTCGTTGTAAAGTTATTTTATATAGTAGAATGTTATGTTATACAAAATTAATAAGGTGTTTTTATGAAGTCTAATCTCACGCATAATTCAAGTATTACGACAAAAATACCTTTTTCTATAGGTAATATTTCCTTTACAGGGCCGGTAACCCCCAAAATGGGATAAAAGTGATCCTTTTTTATCTCATCTTGAAATGTTTAATGGTGTACTACAATGTCCGTATATAATTGAGTCCCTTTACTGGGTTTTGATGATTTGAATGTTTACTACATATTGCAATAACCACAAAAGAGTGTAGCCTTGTGGCTTTGAATTGATTTGAATGGGTTTCTATAATTTTATACCATTCTCTATAAAGTGTAGTCTTTATTGTGGTTTGTGGTGGATATATGTTATACCATAAATGATACCGATAACGAACATAAAACAACGCGATGGCGAGTTATGCAGTATAAATACGTTCAAAGACGTTTTTCAAATACTCTAGGCGGGGTTTTTTATGGTGAAGCACCGTATTGTTTTGTGGGGCGGTTCAGCTCAAGAGGAGGGTTTTATTTAGTTCACGTGGTGTTTTTTTATTTTGTTTTTAGGTAGGGTGGGGGTTTTTTCTTAAGCTTTAGTTAAACACATGGGGCGGAAAATAGTGAAATATCATGATGAAAGAAAGGGAGGTAACCGGTGAGGAGGAAAAGGAGCTTATTAGTCAGATAGACGAAGTGACCGTAACCGCCGCGACGAAAGGGGAGTAACCGTGAGAGAAAAGAGATTAGAGTGAGAGCGAAGTGACGTAACCGCCGCACGTTGACGAAATTGTATATTTAACTGACT
>NW_007382382.1:0-4736 GCF_000475195.1 Diaphorina citri | reverse complement strand
GTGTGGGGGTGTGTGTGTGGTGTGTGTGTGTGTTTGTGGTGGGGTGTCGGGTGTGTGGGTTGTGTAGGGTAGTGGGGTGTGGTGTGTGGTTGTGGTGGTTGTGGTAGATGTGTAGGGTGGTGTGGGTAGTGTGTAGGGTGATGTGGTGTGTGGTGTGGGTAGGTGTGTATGTGCGGGTGTGTGGTGTGGTAGGTGTGTGTGTGGTGTGGGTAGGGGTGGTGTGTGTGGTGGTGTGGGTGTGGGTAAGGGTGGTGTGTGCTGGGTAGGGTGGTGTGTGTGTGTTGGTAGTGTTGTGTGTGTGTTTGTGTGTGGGTGGGTGGGGTAAGTGAGTGGTGTGTGTGAGTGGTGGGGTGTGTGTAGTGTGTGTCTGTGTGTGTGTGTGTGTTCAGCGCGATTGCGGGCGAGGACTGTACAGGGTGTCTCGTTGTATTATCCGTATTGAAACTTGGTGGCGGTAAACTTTAGTCCCTACTTTTACACTACTAACAATTCATCGGATACGAGTGGGGCTCGTGAGAAGAATTGTTGATTTTTTTTTTTTTTTAGTAGTTTTAGACCAGCTCCGGCAAAAGAGCACTTTTCTCCTGGTTTTTGCCAGATAATCCGGTAAAAAGAAAGTGCAAAGAACTTGGCCGGGCGGTACAAAACTTAGTCCTACCTCACACTTGTTAAAGTTCATCGGATACAGTGGGCCCATTGAAAAGAGTTGTTGGTGTTTTTAAAGTAGTTTTAGCCAGCTCGGCAAAAGAGCACTTTCTCCTGTTGGTTTGCCAGGATAACATCGCGCCTGTCTGTCTGGTATGGGTGTCTGTCTGTCTAACTGTCTGTACTCTCTGTCTTTAAAAAATTACCACTAAAACCTTAACCCCTACGTATTCCTCATTGTATTGATTTTTAAGTGGCTTAAGCCCATTCGTTCACATGTCTAGTTTAGACTGTGTTAAGATAACATATATCGCGAAGACATCCATGTAACTTATTTGAGAGGTACGACATTGTAATCTAGAGAAAACAGTGAAAAATGAAATAATAACATGATGTCATATCGCCTCGATATGATCACATTACTTCATAACGTTAGCGCAGGTTTAAAATATAACTCGCACCCTGAGTCGTTTTTTTTCCCCGGTAAAAGAGCATATATCTCCCGAATAAAAGAGCAATTTGGTCCAAAAACCGGGCTTTTACTCCCCTCTAAACTTTTAAAGAACAAGAATAGGTCCAAACGAGCAAATAGGTCCAAGAGCAAATAGGTACAAGCTGACATTATGTCATTATCGCTCGGAAGTTATGCGATCATTACTTCCATAACGTTGAGCCAGCCGGTAAAAGTTTTAGCCCTTTTACCCACTTTATAGGCAAAACCCCAGGGGGACTAGTTCTTTTCACGAAAGTCGGGTACCAGACATGCAATGCATGCATGCCATTGCATGCCATGCATACATGCAATGAGCGTGAAGCACGAGCCCTCCCCCCGAAGCGGGTGGAGGTGGGGGCCCCCCGAAGTCCGCACAAGCGCATTGCGCCTCCACGCATATGCAGCGCGACGCGCGAGGGCCCGCCGAAGCGGCCCCAACACGTACCCCAGCGGCGAAGCGCGAGGGAACAAAATGCCAGCGCGACGGCGCGGAGGGCCCCAATCGCCCCCATACGCCATCCCAGCGCGAAAACGCGAGGGAACAAATGTCAGCGCGACGCGCAGGGCCTTCGAAGCGCCCCAACACGTACCCCAGCGCGAATCGCGATGGAATAAGATGCCAGCGCGACGCGCGAGGGCCCCCAAACGCCCCAACCACGGTACCCCAGCGCGAAGCGCGAGGGAACAAAATGCCAGGCGCGACGCCGCGAGGCCCCGAAGCCCCTACACGTACTCCAGCGCGAAGCGCGAGGGAACCGAAGCAGGGGGTTTTGTGTGTGTGTGGTCCCGTACAAAGGACGGGTGTTTTTAAACCACTACGTTGTGTTTCTTAAGATCCTAGTTAGCAGACTGCTCACATGGAATTAGATAGAAATCAAGGGCCCCCAGAGCCAAGCTGGATTTTAGCTGGCTTCCCTGGGCTTGCTACAACAGAACCACATTCTTTGTTGCCCTCACGGAGAAGTTTATACAAGGAAAGCAGAAGAGTTCGGGCGCCCCAGTGTGGGTGTTTGGTTATTTAGAGAACCTACCTTAAAGCACTTTGATGTCCGTGAGCGTGGGGGCCAGTTTTGAGGCATTGAAGGATACAAGCGGATAGGGGTGGCATCTAGAGATGCTCCCAGATCACTGTCTCCAAGATAACACAGGCATGGTAGGTTCCAGGACTAATGTGCAGAGTTCAGTGTGCGGTAGAGGAGTTTCGAAAGGGCAACCCGGGATCCCCCAAAATATTTCAATGCACTTTTAGAGAAGGTTTTAAGATCATCTAAATTGGGAGCACAGAGGCATACCAGATCAACAATAAAATATTACATCACCTAAGATTTTGCAGATGACCATCATTTTATTTGCAGAAAACCGTAAATGAGCTAAAACAAATGCTAAGATGGCCTTGTGGAGAGAAGGGGAAAGGTAGGATTGACAGGTCAATGCAGGTAAAAACCGAAATTGATGTGTATAAACGTAAATAACCAAGAGACAGTTTCAGAATGGGTGAAGAAATAATAGAAGAAGTAGGAGAGTTTGTTTATTTATAGGGAGCCTGATATTCCAAACAAGATGCAGATGGCCAGAAAATAATATAGGCGAATTAAGTTAGCATGGGCCCATCCTTTCTCAAAATATAGCGCACTTATTGAAATCAAAGAATATGGAAATGAAATTTAAAGTAAGATTGTCCAATCATGTGTATTACCATCTTTGCTCTATGGGTGTGAATCTTGGGTATTAAGAAGGAGTACATTAACAAGTTAAGATGTGTGGTGAGGAGATGGAAAGTCAATATTCAGGAGAGTCACTCTTAGAGACAGAACAAGCAAGCGGTCCGTCCTCCAGGAATTTTTAAGCCCGTATAGTGATTAGAGAAAATCAGTACCATGTACCTACCTAATTTGTTTAATTTCAGTTTATTATAATTATTCCTGAATTTGATTTTTTGATTTTACTTTCATGTAATGATTTTAAATCAAGACTAGAGCCCGTTCTCCCTTTATTTCCAATATAATGTTTAAGTCACCCATCCATTTATTGGCCTTGCTCGGTGTAGCTTAACATAGATGACGCTAAAACCGGTCTTAAATTAACGGCTGAAGTGTTATCTAAAACTTTCTCGCTTTGAGTTTATAGGTCGTCGCGACAAATTTCAAGATCAGAGCTTATTTGTGTGAGAAAATGTGAAAAAAATCCCGCAAAAACCAGTTTTTTTTGGTTTTTTGGCTTTATGGTTTTCTGGACAAAATTTGCACCACCATTTTCGTGATCCTGGTAAAAAGACCTTTAATTTGATATATAGGTCGACCAGGTTTGGATAAGTCCTTCTATGGGGACAGACTGACTGACTGACAGACAGACAGACAGACCGACACCGAAGCGAATACAATAGTCCGTCCCTTATAGCTTTTTACTTTCCTTATCCTATAGGTTGGAAAGTAATGTAATCGGGTCAAAATTTCGATGGTCAGTTTTTAGTGCCAAAACACGTTTTGAGGTCCCCAGAGCCTAAATAAGTTCAACCTCTTGGGGGGAATAACCTTCCTTCCAGATCTAGTGTACACATTCTCACTACTTGGCATGATTTCATCTTCTCCCTCTGTCATACTCATATAATCATCTAAACTTTCTTCACTTTCCAACAAATCATTTTCTTCTTCCTCTTCAATATCACTCAGTACTTCCACGTCATTATTACTCAACACAGTCACATCACCTTCTTCTCTCTCTTCAGGTTGAGTGAGTAAATTAGATTCCAAAACAAGAACTCTAACATCTTGAGGTGCATCATTCTGTTGACATTCTATTACTTGTCTTTTCTTGCTTGGAGAAAACGTTTGATTAGGCGCGAGGATAAGAAATTTCCTATTTCTTCGCACTTCACCAGAAAATGTTTGAACAACATAGGATCGGGGTTCACCAGATTCTCGTTTTACAACACCATACCTCTTCAAGTCAACAATCCAAACTCTATCACTTGGATTCAAAGGTTTTAAATTACTAGCAGAATGTCTTTCATTATAATTTGATATTTGCTTGTCCAGCCTTTGTTCACACCACACTTTGAAACCTTCATGATCTATAACTTGTCTATCTTCTAGTAAGCAAGGCAAAGTATCTCTTAATCTTCGGCCCATGAGTAGTTCTGCTGGGCTGTAGCCACCAGGATATATTGCACTATTTCTATAGGCCAACAAACCAAGGAACGGATCATCATTCTTTGTCATTATATTTTTTACACACTTGACTGCATTTTCAACTCTCCCATTGGACTGACTATACCTTGGACTGCTTGTGATCAATTTGAAACCATAGTTCTTGGCAAATGTTAAGAACTCATTAGATGCAAAACAAGGACCGTTGTCCGAGCGGACTTCGAGTGGTATTCCAAATCTAGCGAACACAGCTTTACATTTGTCAATTATTTCAGAACTTCTCATAGAGTTTAATCTTAATACTTCAATATAACTGGAATAATAATCTACCATTACCAAATATTGCTTCTTATTTATTTCAGCAATGTCTATTCCAACACGTTCCCATGCATTGTTTGGTACAGGGGACGGTAACAAAGGTTCTCTATTATTTTGTCGAAGTTCAATACATT
>NW_007382381.1:6969-9183 GCF_000475195.1 Diaphorina citri | reverse complement strand
GCAAGTCACGTTCAGGTCAGATACGTGCCGACAAACTTAAATCCAGCAGATGTTGCCACAAGAGTCCTGGCCTCAGATAAACTGGTCACCTTGTGGACTGCTGGTCCGGATTTCTTGGTGTTACCCGAAGGTGATTGGCCAGTGTGGAGTCAAAACGTAGAAGATGTGTCTTCTGGGTGTAAACCAATTTCGGATACCTCTGAAAATGTGTGTTATAGTGTGTCTGAGACGAGGGCTGCTCCACCTACAGATGAAGAATTATTGGCTACAGAGTATGACTTAGTAATGGACTCGGAAACCACAGAGCCTGAAGTGGGAACTACAGAGTCTGAAGCAATCGAGCCGGATACTATAAAGGAACCAGAGAGTTTAACCGTAGACCTCGATATTGGAGACGGAAACTTGAAAGATATAAAGGGTCTCCAAGAGAGGTATTTTCCTCGAGAAACAAGCGGTTTATCGACTGACCTATCCAGATCTCTACGGCTGTTCAGGGACAGTTCAGGTATTCTTCGTTGCAATGCGAAACTGCAGAATGCCGACTTACCGTATGACCAAAAGTATCCAATCCTCCTACCTAGAGACTCAGATGTCACACAAAAGATTATTGAAGAATTGCATACTGACAACCATCATGTAGGCGTGACACATACGTTGGCACTTTTGAGAAAGAAATATTGGGTACCAATGGGTCGAACTCAAGTGGCAAAAGTACTACGGAAGTGCAAACCTTGTGTTAAATATGGAGGAGGACCTTTCAAACTCCCTGAAATGCCACCTTTACCAAAGGAAAGAGTAGCTGTTTGTCCTCCCTTTTCATATACAGGTTTGGATTACCTGGGCCCTCTCACAATTGTCGAGCAGGGTTCTCGCCAGAAAAGATGGTGTGTTCTTTTTACATGTATGGCATCACGTGCCATTCATCTAGAACTGGTTCCTGACATGACCACCGAAGAATTTATCCTCTGTTTGAGACGGTTTACAGCAGCGCGTGGTTGCCCGGTTGTTATTGTCTCCGATAACGCATTACAGTTCAAGTTGTCGGCAGACGTCCTAAGTTCTTCATTTTGTGAAAAGGAAAAGATTCAATGGCGTTTCATCCCAGCGTTATCTCCTTGGCAAGGGGGTTTCTACGAACGGCTAGTGGGTTTAGTGAAACACTGCCTGCGGCGCACTCTAGACAAAACACTCCTGAATAACAATCAATTGATTACTGTCATCAAAGAAATAGAAAGTGTCCTGAATACTCGACCATTAACCTGCGTAGGAAGTGAGTTGGAGCATGTACTCTCACCTTCCGACTTTCTCAATCCGGTGGCTCCTATCGTTCTTCAACCTGACGCAGATTTGTCTTCTGCTAGTGCAAGGACAGCAACCAAATCGGCCTTAGTAAGTAGTTGGCGCAAAAGCCAAATAGCTTTCGATCAGTTCAGACGCATGTTTGTTGATCAATACCTCACTAGTCTGTCAGAGCGAAGTCTGAAACCTCACAAACAGACACGGGTTCTTTCTAAAAAGGATCCGTCGGTAGGAGATAATGTCCAAGTTAAGGAAAACGGCGTGGGTCGTGCTTTATGGCGTGTCGGACGCATTTCTGAATTAATCTCCAGTAGAGATGGACGAACTAGAACTGCACGGATCAAAATGGCCAATGGAAATGAAATAACAAGGTCTATATCTCATCTATATCCATTAGAGATGGACGACGAACCGGCATTAAATGAACCACAGGTAGCTCACAAGACCTCTGAAAGTGGACTTCAGACAGTATCAAATGGTGACGAGTTGGTTCAAGATATACCTGTGGAGGTAATCACAGCTGAGGCGGAATCAACGGAGGCAAGTCGAATTGCCACTCCAGAAAGTGACGCTGTACACGTATTGTATAAGGTTCTGTTGGGTAAAAAACTTATTATTGTATGCCTCGAAATAAGTTTGTTTGTTTTTAATCCCTTAACTTCCGTTTTATTTTTTTTATGTTTTATCAAAAAAAAAGAATCTTTATTACTTTTATCAAAAGTTTACCTAGTAATAGTACACAATACCCTTTCTTCAATAAATTACCTTACTCCATTCTTAGTAGTTTAAACCTTGGTAGATTTAAAAGGTTGACTGAGAAAGCTTTCCTGATTTTCAAGAGACACTTGCGTTTAAGCAAGAAGATCGAAAAAGTCGGCGAAACGCCCGGATCCAGATGGCTAAAGTGACCATTGA
>NW_007382381.1:0-3188 GCF_000475195.1 Diaphorina citri | reverse complement strand
GTACGTCAGCGGACGTTCCGAACTTCAACTGACACAAACAAAGGAACGAGTCCTGTCTATGGTGGACACCACTAGTGGTTGATGTGGCGTCACCTTTGTAACTGCAAATAAGCCTGTTTGACGAACGGTATACAGGGAAGGCTTCCGTGACCTTTGTATTAAAGAGGAAAGTCTTCTTTAGCGAATGCTCAAAGGTCTCACCTATGAAATAGTGGTTAGTGACACCTTTACGAGTCGAACCGTCTTGTGTGTGAGGTCAGAAGAAAAGAAACCTAGGCCGGGCTTACCGAAAACAGAGAGCGAAGCAGCGAATAAACCGTGACTCGCTGGTCCTTTAGCCAGTGGCCTAAATCTTCTAACTCGAGACAAAACTTGGTTCATTTTCCACAGCCGGGGACGATGCTGGTGACTGACTATCCTTCTAAAGAGGGTTTGGGAGAACCTGGATCCAGACGCGACCAGTTTGGCAACAGGTGCTCCGCGAAGGCGCAACACTTTTGAAGAAAGTCCAAAGCGACAGCAGTTGTAAAGAGTGTCGTTGTTTCCTTCAAAGGGAACGTTTTCTCTTAAAAAAGATTTCTGAGACGAGTCTACAAGTAATGTCTTATTGGAAAACCAAAGGTATAGGTACGCATCAAGTACCTATTAAAGGACTCCTTTGAAAGAAGGTGATACCAACAAGCGTCCGACTAAACGAGCAAATGCTAGAGGGAATTTAAGAGATCCCCAGGCGTTCACGGCAAGATAACAGTAGCCTTCTGAAAAGACGTTAGAGGCCATCATAAAAAACGCTATACGCGTGAGGCCAATTCCGACGTATTACGCGGCAGTTAATTAAGTTCAAATCCCACTAAAGGCTTGGAAAGGAAATCAAACGCATGTCCGTTAAAGCCCATCAATCGTAAACAGTCTGAGATTAGGTACCTATCTAACCAAACCCGTCAGGTGGTAAGATCTCCTTATGGGTGCTCTATTCGTTCAAATAGTTGAAGTTCTTCCCAGTCAGAACTAGAAACTATTCTCCCTACCGCTGTTGCTCATGTTGAGACACCAAAGGGAGAGCTATCCATTCGTGTTATTCTGGACACTGGTAGTCAGAAAAGTTATCTTACAAACTCTCTCGCCAAGCTGTTAATCAGTCCGGAAGACAGTTTACCAAATGAAACAGTTTTGACAGTGTACACTTTTGGATCCATGGCACCAACAACGGTTAAAACAATGCTTGTTCCGTTAAAGATTCGTTTGAGAGATGGTTTAGCTGTTGAAATCACAGCATATGCCGTACCAAGGATAACGGGACCACTTGCTTCTAATTTGAGATTTAAACAACAGATTCAGGAGCAGTTTCCTGACGTCGACTTTGCAGTTGATACCGGCAGTGACAAACCTGCAGATCTCCTGATTGGAAGCGACTTCTATTATTCTTTTGTCACGGGACAAATAAGACATATACAGGATAACTTGTGTCTCGTGCAATCTAAACTTGGATGGATCGTTTCCGGTCAACCGTCTGATCATTGTCCCAATCAGATATTATCTTTCCTCACTTATGTGTCAGGTGGCGAGAATTCATCATCTCAGTTTACTATTCCTGACCCACCTCTCAACGATGACAATATCAGAGAACTTTGGGATCTTGAAGCTATTGGAATTCGTGATTCACCGAAGACCCTTCAACAAGAGGAGGTAATAGAATTCTTCCGGAAAACGACGGTCTTCGAAGATGGACGCTATCATGTTAAGTGGCCGTGGGTACAGTTCCCAGCTGATCTTCCCGTGGGTATAGGATTAGCCATTGGTCGTCTTACTAGCCTGTTCAAACGTCTTGATCCAGCGACGCGCACCCAATACGATCAAGTTTTGAAAGATCAGCTTCGGTTGGGAGTGATTGAGGTTGTTGATAACCCAGAAGAGTTTCCATTACACCCAGTACATTATCTTCCTCACCATTGCGTTCTGCAGGAAGACAAGACAACTAAGCTGAGAGTCGTGTATGACGCTTCTGCCAAACCCAAAGGACATCATAGTTTGAATGACTACCTTTATAAGGGTCCTAGAATGCTCGATGATCTGGTGAAATTTCTCATTTTGTTCAGAGAAAAACGAATTGGCATTGTGGCAGATATCGAAAAGGCATTTCTACAAGTCGGACTACAGTCAGAAGATAGAGATGTAACTCGCTTTGTATGGTTGCGAGATATCAATGGGGTCGTTGAGCCTGATAATATTATACACTTGCGATTCAAGCGAGTCCCATTCGGTATTGTGTCTAGCCCATTTCTGTTGACTGCGACCATAAAACATCATTTATCTCAAATTAACACAGTAGAGGCAATAACTATCGCCAACAGTTTATACGTTGATAATCTCATTCTCAGTGTCGACTCCCTTGAAGAAGGAAGGTCTATTTTCGAGACGGCGTCATCTTCGTTTAATGAACTCTCGATGAACATCAGAGAATGGAATTCAAGCTGTAACGAACTTATGACATCAATACCTGATAACAAACAGTGCCAGAAGTCAGTTCTGTCCGTACTAGGTCTTGAGTGGAATGTCAAGAACGATACTCTTGGGATAGCTACTAATATCGATCTATTTGACAAGCCTGTCAAAACGAAACGTGATATATTGAGAATTGTTGCTTCAATTTTTGACCCTTGCGGATTTATCTCTCCATTTACACTTCCATCACGGATCCTCCTTCAAAACCTTTGGCAAGATAGATGCAAGTGGGATGCGCCATTGCCCCAAAACAGACTGGAGGAATGGGAAAGAAGTGTGGTCATTATGAAACGAGTGAAGTCTGTCAAAATCCATAGATTCTTTTTGCAGCCTAGTACGAATCAAGTAAATATTCAACTTCACTGCTTTACGGACGCATCGAAGGATGCCTATGCTGCGGTTGTATATTTCAGAATGTCCTCTGAGGAGGGGAGTTGTAGTGTGTCGTTTGTGATGTCGAGGACAAGACTCACTCCTTTACGTCAAAGGGACAAGGTTACAATTCCTAAACTTGAGTTATTGGGAGTTTTCATTGGAGTCAAACTGACCTCCTACATCAAGGAAACCCTTCAATTGAAGGACATACAAACATTCCTTTGGACAGACAGCCAAATTGTCATCGGATGGATCCGGTCAGATCGTCTTCTTCCTCCCTTTGTTGCGAGGAGAATAGCTGAGATCAAAAA
>NW_007382380.1:0-9183 GCF_000475195.1 Diaphorina citri | reverse complement strand
AGTTTGGAGAAATTCCCGTCCGGAAAGCGCCCGGGGCATGGTTTTTAGTGGGCTTGGATCCAAAGCAAATGCTGAAATAATGACATGAAGTGTTATGATTGATTTGAACTTTCATATACCGGGTAGACAACGGACGTGATGATTGTACAAGATGGACAATGTGGCTCAAGATGGGTTTGGGCTGGATAAGTGATGAGTGTGATGACATAAAATTGGACACACCTATGTCATTACTGTTGATTGGGCTAGTAAAACGAAAGTTCACAGCTTTCATCCAAATCCCATTTCATTTTGGTCTGCCAATATTTTTGTGCAAAATAATGTCACTTATACCTACAATGTAATACCTAATCTAGGTAGAATCAGTATTACAATATTACATAATTATATCGTAGGTATACATATAATATGTATTTGCAAAGGCAGTGAGTACCTATAAATTTAATAGTAGAAAATGTAGGAATACCAGAATATTGAGTTCACATTTCACTGATTTTATAATGTCGGCATTTCTCATTTTCTCTCCTCAATACTCGTGTGAATACAAATATGTAATGCATTTTGTTTACCTATTTATGATTTTGTTTTAAATATGAAAAGAATATTACATTTACTCTAGCATAGGTAGGAAGGTAGGTACACAAATAAAGTCTGCTGCCTCCTAGAAGTAACTTCGCAAATAATATTTTAACGTCAAAATACAACGTCACCTCTGATGCTAGGGCTAACCAAGGACTACCATTGACATGATTGCCTTAAGCAGGAAAAGCTTCCGACTAAGCCACAAGCCTGAACACCGGGCATTGTGGTTTTAGAAACCACCTAAAAACTATACACGATTGATTTTCAGTTTTCAAAAAGACCAAATTGTTTGTAGGTTATGCGAGGTGTGTGAGAAGGTTTCCACAGTTACTGAATAAAGCCTGATTTACACTAGACCGATATTCAACGTGATACCGGTATATTTTATGAACCAATCAGGACACTATGTTTCCGAAGACGGGAAAATCCTCCACTCTGATTGGTTAGTATTTTAATATCGTGTGAACTGTGAAATCAGGCCTAGTCTAAAGCCGTCTTAAATCCTCAAACCTCCAAGAGCTCACGGCTGATATGAAATTATAATCTCATTTCAAAATCGGATAGAATACAAAGCCGCAGTTTGGAGAAATTCCCGTCCGGAAAGCGCCCGGGGCATGGTTTTTAGTGGGCTTGGATCCAAAGCAAATGCTGAAATAATGACATGGAGTGTTATGATTGATTTGAACTTTCATATACCGGGTAGACAACGGACGCGATGATTGTACAAGATGGACAATGTTGCTAAAGATGGGTTTTGGCTGGATAAGTGATGAATGTGATGACATACAATTGGACACACCTATGTCACTACTGTTGATTGGGCTAGTAAAACGAAAGTTCATTAACAGCTTTCATCCAAATTCCATTTCATTTTGGTCTGCCAATATTTTTGAGCAAAATAATGTCACCTATACCTACAATGTAATACCTAATCTAGATAGAATCAGTACTACATAATTATACATATTACATAATTATATCGTAGGTATAGGTATATGTATTTACAAAGGCAGTGAATATGAGTATAAAGTAAATGATTGATCAGTGTCGTACATATTTCCAAAGGCAGAATGAATTTAATGGTAGAAAATGTAGGAATTCCAGAACATTGAATTCGCATTTCACTGATTCTGTAATGTCGGCATTTCTCACATTTTCTCTCCTCAATACTGGTGTGAATACAAATATGTAATGCATTTTGTTTATTTATAATTTTGTTTTAAATATGAAAAGAATATTACATTTATTCTACATAATTATAACTTCGCATATAGGTAATTATCTATTTAACGTCAAAATACAACGTCACCTCTGATGCTAGGGCTAACCAAGAACACTACCATTGACATGATTGCCTAAGCAGGAAAAACCTCCGACTAAGCCACAAGCCTGATCACCGGGCATTGTGGTTTTAGAAAACACCTACAAACTATACACGATGGATTTTCACTTTTCAAAAAGACCATATTGTTCGTAGGTAGGTTATGCGGGGTGTGTGAGAAGGTCTCCACAGTTACTGAATGCCCCCCCCCAAAAAAAAAAAAAAAAAAAAAAAAAACTCTTCAAAAGTTTGGGTATAGCCCCCCTAAAATGTGTACCAAAAGTTTAGCCCCCCCTTAAAAGTGAACCTACTAAAACTTCCAGTTTATGGCTCTATAATCCTCTGATATTGTTGGAACAATGACAAGTAAAACAGAGACATTTTTTAATGCAACAAGCCATGGGGAGCATTTAGGGATTTAGGCCTTTAGGCAGACCAAACACTTAAGAAACAGAAAATTACCTACATTCAATAACTTGAAAAAACCGTGGAGAAAAATACTAAGGGATCCCTTTCAGGTAGGTATTACCTATTATTTTATTATTCTATGACCTAGGTATTTGACTGAGCCCTAAGGACAGGTTAAAGAAAAGATTTCGTGGATTCAAACCCAGTCTCTTCAGTAACGAATCCAAAGCCTTTGACTGCTCTGATTATACCTACCAACAATTGTTAACAAATCTTTCTGGTTCCTGGTTTTAGGGTGGGAATACGTGATTACGTGGAATGCAGTTAGAAACCCTAATTTTCTTTCTCTCTATCTTTCTCAGTATCTGTATTCTCCTCCTCCTCCTCCCCCTCCTCCTATATTTCTCTCACCATCCTTCCACTTTATTTTCAAGTTTTCAGCCATCCTCATCAAATTTCTGGACGTGCGAATTCTCTTTCTCTCTTTACTTCTTTTTCATCTCATTATTATTCTTCTTCTTCTTCTTCTTCTTCTTCTTCTTCTTCTTTTCTTTAAAATACCTATCCCTCTCTCTCATTTCTCCACTTTTCTTTATTCGTCCTATCTGCCTTCCCTGTCTTCTTCCCTCTCTTCTTTTCTGCCCTCCTTCTATCTCCTTCTATTTCTACGTTCTTTTACTATGCACTGGACCTGTGCTAGTAATACCTACCTATCTCTCCCTCCCTTTCTCTCTCTCTCTTTCTCTCCTTTTCCTTTTGATTTATGATTCTCATTCAAATTAAATTGTTATTTACACCACGTATTCATTGTTCTTATCACACTTTTTAATAAAAATTAAATGAAATAGGAAACCAACTAGGACTGTCTGATGAATAAGGTGTGTTTCACACTCACTTTTTTTTCTCTCTCTCTCTCTCTCTCTCTCTCTCTCTCTCTCTCTCTCTCTCTCTCTCTTTCCAGCTCCCTCTCCCTTCTCCTCTTGTTCTCTGCCTCTCTCTTTCTCTTTCTGTCTTCGTCTTTTCACCTCTTCCCATTTTTCTCTCCCTATTCTTTTTCTCTCTCTTTTGTCCTCATTATGGTATTTTTTTACTTGGAAATTGTTAACAAGATCTAAAGGAGGAAAATGGAGAGGAAAAAAAGAGAGAAGAACTTTTTTTTTACATTGAAACGTAATTTAACGGAGGGTAGGTGGAAAAAATACATCCGTTTGTACAAAAAATGTAGGTGGGCAGATGAGTAGGTAGGTATATAAAAAATCTGGTGCGAACATCACACGACTTTCCTTATCCTACTGAATGATGCTTATTTGGGTGTTGTTCTATTGTATCTATTACAATATCTCTATCCGTTTAGTAAGTATCGCTGAAAACCGCCAAAAAAACGGTCGAAAACCGCCAAAAAGCGGTCAAAATAGCGCCAACCGTTGCACCGATCTTAACCAAAAGTTTCGTGTCGCATCCTTGTCACATTTGACATCTACATACCACATTTCAAGTCTCTAGCTGTTACCGTTGTGGGTACAAGTAAAATATTATATGCCTCTATGTACTTATGCTATGTATAATAGGCCTCTACCTACATAATATGTTATATCTCTATGTAATAATAATATTATTGCTGCTCATAACATACAGGCATACAAACGCAACATACATACATATTATGTATGTATGTTGCGTTTGTATGCCTGTATGTTATGAGCAGCAATTACTCATACGGGATTCTCTGGGGGGAGAGAGAGAGAGAAAAGGGAGTTGGAAGTATGCAAAAGAGAGAGGGAGAGAGAAAATCAGGACAGAAAGGGAGGCGAAAGAGAAAGAGAGAGAGGGGAAAAGGTGAGAGATAGAAATAGATAGATAGAGAGAGAGAGACATAAGGTTGCCAACAGGAACGGAAAGGAAGATTATAAAAGAGAATGAGATGGGAAGAGGTATAGAAAGAAAGAGAAGGAGGGTGAGATGGAATGGAAAGTATAAGAGAAAAAGGGAAAGAAATAAAGAATATTAGAAAAGGAGGATATAATGTAGTGGGAGAGATAGAGAAGGAGAACGACAGAGGGAGAAGGAGGGTGAGAACAAGAGAGAGAGAGAGAAGTCAGGAGTAAACATTATACTACGTCTTCTCTCCTCCTCCTCCTCCTCCTTTTTACATTTTTTCCTATTTCACACTCGAATCTCTCTCTCTCTCTCTCTCTCTCTCTCTCTCTCTCTCTCTCTCTCTCTCTCTCTTTCTCTCTCTTTCATTCCTCAGTTCTCTCACACACCTTTTCTTTTTCAGTGTATCAAAAGAACATTTTCATCTATTCAATGCAGGTACTGCTGTCGGACTGTTCAAACACTTTCTATTAGATACCTACCTATGTACATTACCCACCCTAACCTACCTATCTACCTTCCTCCGACCTTACCTATCTCCCTACCTCTTTGGTTTTTTGTTTGTTTTCTTGTAAAATATTTTGTTTGAAGGTAAATAAGTGGCCCAGCTTAATATTTCGTTTTGTACGAAACCTACCGAAGTATTTTTTGACTATGGAGGACAAGAGGAAAGATCCTAAACGACTTCCCTTGGGTACCCTAGAAAGGCATAACTACCTCTGCAAAACGATCGAAAAGTTCCAGTTTTTAAATAGGGTGTTCTCAACACAGGGAGCTTATTTATGACTTTTATCATAGCTTTTTCTAATTTTTTTTTTTTTTTTTTTTTTTTTTTTTTTTTTTTGCCCCAGAGACATAAAACGGGAAGAAAGAAATCCTGAAGACAAAATACATTTTTTTATTTATCGTACAAGATAGGAAAAGTTTCCTTAGCGATTTCGAGTTCCCGAGTGCGTGTTTTGTGTTTATAATGTCCCGTCCCCCCTACGTTCCCGCCAACGTCAATACCGGATTCAATTCAATGCCTGAAATAATTCCCAAGAACAGTCGAAGAATTTAAACAAAATCGCAAGAGACAAGAAAGGAAAAACGTTTCCTTTTCTTATAATCTCGACAAAAAATAAATATGAAATATAAGGTAAAGAGAAATAAATTGTCACGATTCCTATTTCTTCACAATCAGAATAATGTGTGTGACTGTCCACTGTAGAAAAGTGGAGAAGAGACGATAAACGTGAGTGTATTGGAAGGTTTGACTTTCTCTAACTTTGATAAAACCGAATTATCAACTTCGAATACAATCGAGTAAGAGGACTAGGAGACTAGAAGGTAATAGTATCCGAATTATCATAGAATTAGTGGAGATGCCTGGACTACAACAAAAAAATTAGTAGAGATCTATATGTTTACTACTAGAGAATTGGTGGAGATGTCTAGTGTAGTCTAGACTCTAGACTACAATACAAAAGAGATGCCTGCAGTAGCCTAGAATTAGTCTAAAAACTAAAAGGACATGCATCTACCAGTTGTCATCTTTACTTCTAAAGAGGTCATTTTTACCATAATATTGTGTAGAGGTACGCGTATGACTATATTTTGTATCCTGGGTCTCGTCATATTTACCCTTGTGAAAGGTTGTATTTATTTTCCTCTCAATTTTACGAAAAAAAAGTTTGAGCATGACAAATGTCAGGCACTATTAGATTCTTTCTCTCTCTCTCTCTCTCTCTCTCTCTCTCTCTCTCTCTCTCTCTCTCTCTCTCTCTCTCTCTCTCTCTCTCCCATTCATTCTTTTTCTCGCAGCCTCCTCTTCTTCTGTGTCTCACTGGAATAAAATTTGAACAAGAAAAACGTTCCTCCTGCCTTCTCGAGACAGATACAATAATGGAACTTAGTGTGAAAAATAACTTTACCGTTTCCGTATATCGAAATGGAGAAAAGAGTGTGAAGGAGAATGGAGGTGTGGAGGCGTAGGCAGTTTATCATCTCAATAGATACATGTGAAAGTATGTTTGGAGCCAATGAAACGTGTAAATGGGAGATCGATTAAAATGCTGTGGAGAATGTGTATTGTGTCACCAGAATATGTTGCAGAAAGTATTTGTCACCAAATATGGCAAAATGAATACCTGATAGTACATAATATCTATGTAATCTATGGAAATGCTTGCACTGTATTTGAGGACTTTGGAGAATATTTGGTACCTTTGGTGAAATAGGAGTACCTATGTCACCAAAAAGTACCGAGGTTCCATGACTAGAATGGAGCAAGGAAGAAGGTTAGGAAGTGTATGAAAATCTAAGGTAATTATTTTCTCTGACTTTTTAGAGGCAGGGTTTTCCTGCTCAGTAAGTACGTAAGTAAAATAAGTTTGAGTTCTCCTGAAGGAGCTCTGCCAACTACACAGTCTACACACTAATCTTTTCTTTCACTGTGAGCCTTTGGGATATTTTAGCAGGGATGTCTTGAATGTTCATTCATGAGTCCTTTATGTCCCCATGAAGAGAATTTCATAAGGATTATGAACGTCGTTATGATAATAAAGAATTACTTTTATGTAGATTTGTAGATAGCAGAAAAAGTACGGAGTTGTTTGCAAAAAACCATGTAAGAATAAGCCGTTTTGGGGGAATACAACACTTTTTCTTTCGTTGTTTTACAGCGAAAAACTTGCGCCCTGCCTATCTTAAAAGAAAATCTAAATTACCCAAGTATTTTTTTTTTTTTTAATTTCCATAAAAAAAGCAAGACCCTCTCCATTCCATGTAAGATGTTGCCTAAAAATAAGATTGTGTAAATTGTGATGGAGGCATTTTTGTTGGCTCTTCTTATTTTTTCCTATTTGCTTAATTTTTTGCTCGAGCTTTTCATTTTTTTATGAACAAAAAAGCTCCTGCTGGGCTTGAGGGGAAAAGATAAAAGCCCAAAATATCCTTGGAAGAAAATCGTACTCTTTGGAGCCTTTTGGTTCACCTTTCTAAAACGTTTTATGCCATAAACTTTATGGAGTTATATGTAGGCTTGCCAAATATCCAAAATGTCATGAAATAATTCCCAAGAACAGTCGAAGAATTTAAACAAAATCGCAAGAGACAAGAAAGGAAAAACGTTTCCTTTTCTTATAATCTCGATAAAAAATAAATATGAAATATAAGGTAAAGAGAAACGGCAAGAAGTAAAACAAATAATGAACTCTGCTGAACAATGTGTCATTTGGAAAATCCTCATTCCTTAATGATTCTGAAAAAAAATTGCTGAATTTAGGTATCTCTCGCTATTAGGTTTAATATTTCATCGAATCAGCAGAATTTATTTTTCTAAAAATATGATGAAATTTGGACTAGGTAGTCTCTTTGGAGAAAAGAGTGCTAAATGGCAAGAAGTAAAACAAATAATGAACTCTGCTGAACAATGTGTCATTTGGAAAATCCTCATTCCTTAATGATTCTGAAAAAAAAATGCTGAATTTAGGTTTCTCTCGCTATTAGGTTTACTATTTCATCGAATCAGCAGAATTTATTTTTTTTAAAAAATATGATGAAATTTGGACTAGTTAGTCTCTTAGGAGAAAAGTGTGCTTTCTTTTTGTCATGAAAACTGTCATAGAATATTATTTAGTGGAGATGTCTGTACTACCATAAAATTAGTGGAGATGACGAGACTACCATTACCATAATTTTAAAGAAGATGATGGATATTATAATAATTATTATGTATAGATCTAATTTAGTAGGTCACATCAATTTATTTTTTACAAGTCTATTACCTATTTGTTTTCCATTTTACACGTGTTAGAACATTATAGGAGAAAGCCAGCTGTAATGAACATTATCTTATCTGTTTGGAATGAAGTTCGCCCGAGGCGGGAATCGAAATCGCGAACTAGCGCTTATAAAGCAGGCAAGAGCACCCACTTATCTTTCAAAATAACCTGACCCATTTCATGTTATCCTCTTAGGGGGAAGGAGGGGGGAGGAAAAAAGAAAAATAGCAAGACTTTGTAGATCACCATAGCAGCCAAAGAATTCGTATAGTATTGCATGTCAATACTTGGTCCTCGTCAAGAATGCAAGAAACGAAAAAATTACAATAAACAAAATTCTTCGAACATAATCGCCAAATCCGCGAACATAATCGCCAAATCACATAGGTACGATATGTACATAGGTACGATAGGTGATAGGTAACATATACCTATTATTAAAAACAGATAAACAAAATACAGTCGAACCTGGACACCCCCTAAAATTCGGGACTGTCCCGGCCAATTCGGGACGTTTGGCAAGCCTAGTTATATGTCATAGTTATGTACATAACAGGTAAGCCGTATTTTCCTTTGGTAATTTAACCTCTTCTGAAGCTCGATTCCCCTCTTTTGGCGTAATAGCGACTGTGCTAAACCATATGAGGAAATCTAAGATGGCATCATTGGAATCTCTATGGTAGTGATAAATTACCTGCAATATTATAATAATACATGATTATTTTGATACAATAATGGATATTATTGTTAGTTCAAAGTCTTTACGTACCTACTACCTGTAGACCTATACCTATGTAGGTACCTGATGTAAGTAATTACCTATAGACGTATACCTATGTACCTGATGTCTTGAAAATAACATCGAATCAACACACAATATTAAGACAAACAGTCCTCACCCACAACTTACTAAAAGTTCCCCCACATTCTGCATTATATCTTTCTTGCGATACAAAAGCACTTGGTTACCTATGTGAAAATAAACACAGATAAAACTCGAAAAATGAGTACCTAGATCAGTTTTAATAAATTAACATATTATTACAATTAACATTTAAATAATGCAAAATGTTCAAGGTTCCTCCACTGTCCCTGACAAGGGTATAGGCACAATGGAAGTAGGTAACATAATAGAGAATAAACCGTTATAGGTAATCGTCATTTTCCGTCCTGATTCAAAATGGCGATGCCAGAAGTGACCATAAGTATACGTAGGTATAAGGATCTTTGAAT
>NW_007382379.1:7700-9184 GCF_000475195.1 Diaphorina citri | reverse complement strand
AATAAAAGAGCGCTTGCATCATTTTATTTGAACCATATTTTAGAGTTTACACCGCTTCAGAAATGTTCACTTGAAGGGCTTCGCAAACATTTAGAAACTTTTCAGTCGAATTTCTTCGCTTTGGAACAACTCCATCTCTCCGATGTAGGTGATTTCTTCATGTTTCATTTTGCATTTCTTTCTCTTGATCCTGAATCTAGGAAATTGTTCGAAAACAAAACTTCCGATGTAGATGTCCCTACCTTTGAGAACCTCATGACGTTTGTTCAGGAGCAGGTAAAAGTCTTCGAAATTTCGCAACAACAGTTGCCAAAAGCGAGCTCTTCTTCTAAGAACTTTTCCTCTGATTCTCGTCCTTTTCAAAAATCCCCGACCTTTTCGAATAATTTTAAGCCTAGGTCTTTTGTCTCTACCGCTCAACCTAGCAACAGTAGTCCGCATCCAAACAACTTTCAATCTAGTAAACCCGCCGTTCAGTGTCCTTATTGTAAGGAATCTCATCCGCTTTATCATTGTCCCAAGTTTTCCGCTAAACCAGTGTCCGAGAAGCAGGATATCGTTCGAAATTTGCAAAAGTGTATCAATTGTCTTAGCAATCATAATATCAAGTTTTGCAATTCCAATTCTCGTTGCCGCCACTGCGGTAAATCACATCATTCGCTTCTTCATATTTTCCCGCAAAAATCTTCTAATTCGCAAGGTTCTAAGAGCACTTCCGCTCTGCCCAACGCTTCTTCCGCTAGTCAATCAACGCAAGCTTTATCTTGTCAACATTCCGCTAAATCCGCTAACACCACTGTTCTTCTAGGTACTGCTCAAGCTCATATCGTGGATAACTTTGGTGTGAAACATAATATTCGAATCGTTATCGACCCTGGTTCTATGATTAGTTGTATCAGTGAGTCCTGTGTTCAAAATCTAGGTTTACCTCGACGTGCGTCTTCCATAGATATTTCTGGTATCGGAGACTCGAGTGTTTCTTCCAACAAAGGTGTTGTCAATTGCACGCTTTCTTCACTGCATACTCCCGAATCGAAAATCCAAACTTCCGCTGTAATTCTACCTCGTATATCAGGTGACTTACCTACCGTTCCGATCTCAAAGGAATTAGTCAAATCGTTTTCTTCATTAACCCTTGCAGATCCTCTTTTCCACACTACAGGGAAAATTGATTTTTTGCTTGGTGCAGACATCTATTCTCAGATTCTTGTCACTCATGGTCCCACTTTAATACCGGGTGAACCAACTGCGTTCAATTCTATCTTTGGTTGGATTCTTCTTGGTAAGGCCGCCACTGAAGCTTCCTCAGTGCCGGTCACTTCGTTATTCACTTGTGGTCCATCACTCGATAATATTGTGCGACAGTTCTGGGAAATAGAAGAAGTCGATTTTAAATTACCGCAGGATCCAGACGATATTTTTTGTGAGGATCATTTTCTTAAAACTCACTCCAGGGACGATACAGGTCGCTACATTGTTCGCTT
>NW_007382379.1:0-3448 GCF_000475195.1 Diaphorina citri | reverse complement strand
TGTGATCCATCAATTCATTTTAAGAGATGCATGACTTCTTATGAAAATAATAACTTAGCGGGTTTTCTGGCTCTTTTCGCATTTTCATTTTCTAAATTTGCTTTGTTTTTCCTGCTTTTTATTATCCAAAATTCAAACGCACTGATTTCTCCGATAATCAACATTTACGCTTTTTTTGCTGTTTCTTATTTAGAATCCCTGTTTTTTTGATACGCATAGCGCTCCTTTTTTTTTATTTTATTTTAGATAACGCCCTAACTTTAAACCATGCTTATTTTACTCACTATATAACCTCATTTTGTGTCTAAAACGCCCCCCCCTTCTGCTTTTTTTATGACACTGTTAAAATCCCCACTTGTAATTTTTCGCAACTTGCTTTTTTTGTGTTTAAGTCGTCTTTTGCAAGGATTCCGGTGCCTGTGCAATTTTTTTCATTTTTATTTTTCGCCATTGGACGCCACTATTTTACACGCTTATTGCTTGTGACTTTTGCTTCTAATCTTTCGTGAACCACTTTAAAAAATTTAAATGGGGTTACTAGCCCTAAAAAAAAAAAAAAAAAAAAAATAAATAAAATTCCCTGTTGATGGGGCCAGGCTTACCGGGTTTTTTTACATTCCCCTATCGTTCTACTTTCTCCCCTCCTTACGGTGAATGCGCCAGGACGGAAAGAAGTGGAATTGAACACGGACGCAAGCAGGAAAAAGGAACCCCACACCTAACCCTTTTCCACACCGTGACACACCTGACATAACGGAACTATACATCGCACACACAGACCAACACCTGAAATCCTTGACTCCTGTCGCCTCTCTCCTCTCTCCGATACGACCGCTTGACTATAAATCATCCATCCTTTGCGACGCTGTTCAATCACGGAGAGAGCTGTTTCAAATGGCCCACCACATCTGGCATGGCCTGGGCATAGCGCATTTGTTCCAGTACAGTAATTATTACGATAAACTTAAGAGTGAGTCGGTCCTTGTTTTTTTTTCTCAGTCCCGGCTCATACTTCATGGACACTGGTCCCGGACTCATACTTTCGTGGAACATCTGGTCCGGACTCATACTTCATGGACACACTCCGCTCTGTGGGAGCGTCAGATACTCAAAGAGAAACACATAGAGTCCGGTCATACTTCAATGGAACACATGGTCCCGAGACTCATACTTCCATGGAACACTGGTCCGGACGTCATTACTTCATGGAACACTGCGTGTCCGGACTCATACTTCATGGACACTGGTCCGACTCATTTATCTTTCTATGTGTATATTCTATTGTGTTCCGCTACTTCATACTTCATGTTAGCGGCGCGCTTCATATCTCTATTGTATACTATGTGTCCGCTTGTACTTTTATCTTCATTGTTAGCGAGAGCGCGAGCTCATACTTCATGGGACACTGGTCCGGACTCATTACTTCATGGAACACGCTGGTCCGGCGACTCATACCTGGTCAGTGAGAACACTGGTCCGGACTCATACTTCATGCGAACACTGGTCCGGACCTACCATTTAAACTCTCGTGGACGCACTTCGTCCGGCTCATACTTCATGGAACAGGTCCGGACTCATACTTCATGGAACACTGAGTCGGACTCATACTTCATGGAACACTGGTCCGGACTCATACTTCATGGAACACTGGTCGGACTGCATACTTCATGGAACACTGGTCCGGACTCATTACTCATGGACACTGGTCCCGGACTCATACTTCATGGAACACTGGTCCGGACTCATAACTTCATGGAAATACTCGCGAACACGAACTCATTATCATTGGAGACACTTGAGTCGCTGGACGCTCTATACTCTTCACTCTGAACAGAGGCGACGGGCACAAGCCGTCTCATATTCTGATACGATGGAACACTAGAGGTCCCGGACCGAAAACGGCGATGCATTTTGAGATTCATCCATGTCACACTCTTAATTAATGAAAGTCCCTAATATTGTTGTCTTACCATACACACACACACACCTCCCCCGCTCCTTCTCAAATTGACATCCTCTCTCCCCACCACCTCAACACGTTTCTCTACACCGGGTAGTTCCATGAATTCTGCCGTGGGGAGCCGATCCATAATAAATATATAATAGTCAGTAGTGAGGTATCACAACGTTGAGTTGCTGACGACCCGTACGTAGCTCCTAGAGGCGCGAGATCTACACATGTTGTAGACCAATAACGTCGTTTCCATTGAAGAGCTTTGTCGGTAACATACAAAACATACACTGTTTTAAATTTTACCATGTAAAGCTCACTCCACGTAAATGAAACCAAACTTGTAGTAAAAGAAGTTTCCACTTTAAAGCATGTTATCGACAGAAAGTTTCCAACCTCTTAAGATTTTTTTTCGTATTTTCGTTCTGTTTCGTGTTCAATGTTAAATTTCTTCAATGTGCACACTGAGATTCTTAGCTAGGCCATTTTTTGCATTTTTGAGCATTTTTATTTTCTTGCGTCGTGATTTTGTCGCTCACTTGCATTTTACTGTTCGCTCTTGTTTTTACCTAGGCCGTGGCTGTTTGTACGGATGTCGATGCTTGTGCTGCTGGAACTTTCTGTGGGTCTCGTGTCGTTGTTCTTACCTATTGCCTATTTCCAATTTATTGTACCTACATTGTTTCTTTATCATATCTAGCTTCGCGTCGCCATCTGCGTAAATTTGCACATTTCTTTGCGTTGTGTTTCCTTTCAGCACATTATTTTCTATATTTCAGCATTTCAATAACCGGTATTAACTACTTACCTTTTGTACTTACCCTTTGCTTTTCTTTCCATTTTTTCGCTTTAAATCCCATCTGCGTCTGCGAACATGCCTACCGGTACACAGAACGAGAAGCTTCAATCGCTAATCTCTAAGCGCGAAAAAATATTTGAGCGTATCCAATACATTTGTGATCTAATACCCAATGTTACCAAAGATAATCTGAATGCTTTTATGGTTCGGTTCGAACGGTTGGATGATTATTATTCTAGCTTTGAGGAAACTGTGGAAGCCATCGACGCTCTTTGTCGTCAGCTTCCCTCGGAGGAGAAAGTCGAAACGTCTGCCAGTTTGAAATCTGTCGATGAATTGTATTTTCAGATAAAAGCTTTTGCTAGGAAACACGCTTTGTCCACAGTTACGAAACCCTCGTCTTCTTCATCCTTCACAGAATCCAAACCTACCGCCAAGCTTCCAAAGCTGCAGTTACCTACCTTTTCTGGAGATTTGAAGGATTGGCCTAATTTTTATTCTCTTTTTAAGTCAACCATTCATTGCCAGGAAAATTTGACCGCCACAGAAAAGCTGCAATATCTTCGCACTTTTCTCACGGGAACACCGCTAGCTATTATTGAACATCTTCACCTGTCCGATGATAATTACCAACTTGCCTTTAATATTCTAGTTAAACGATACCAAAATAAAAGAGCGCTTGCATCATTTTATTTGAA
>NW_007382378.1:2166-9185 GCF_000475195.1 Diaphorina citri | reverse complement strand
CGCCCTATATGTTTTTACCTATTGACACCCTATATATATTTTTATCGATTGACGCCCTGTAAATATATTGACACCTTGTAAATATATTGACACCCTATAATGACATTTTGTATATAAAACCCTTGACGCCAGTCCAGAATGGACAGTTTTGACAACTGTCCAGAACGGACATACAGATACGCATCGAGCCTCCGAGTAAGGTCATGTCTCTGCTCGGAGGTCCTCGAGTGGGCGCAACGTCTTCCCAGCGTTGACGCCCACTAGCCCACCCGAGAAGCGACGGGATGCCAAAACGGACACCGCGGAGCCGAGCCGGCGGAAAGAAACCACGGGTATGAGCGGTACCCCCCGTGGGGCACGCGGCATAGTAGCGTGCCACAAGTGCTCGGCGGCCTCTAGTAAGAGGTAGCCTTAGGGCTGGATTTTTGATGTTTAAAAATGTTAATACTCGTGGGAACCTCTATGAATTTTAACAATACTCTACCAACCCAAAAAACCCCTATTGATGTACTTGGCGGCCAAACGGGAAACCGTTTGGCGGAAGGGGAACAAGGCAATTTTGTTCCCCCTACAGATAATCTCACCCGTAATGAGTCCGAAACGCTGTTGATGGAGCTGAACAGCCCCTCCAGCGATATCAGTGATGCGGAGTCGGTGGCCACTATAAGTGGCCACAAACCTAAAGATAAAAGAAAGAGAGTGGACCTTTCCTCTTCCTCGCCAGACTGCGAAAAAAGCCCACCGAACAAAAAGGGGGCCCCAGAGAAGGCCCCCACTAAAGATACCAATTCTATCCGAAGTCGGAAGAAGGGGGAGAAAGATGCTCCCTCTTCAAAAACGAATAAAAATGACCCTGGCGAGGCGATGGACAGGATGGCCTCGCAAATTGATGAGCTTGAAAAGTATCTCATCAGCAAGAAGGGGGGTCGAATTACAGTACAAATGATGGAACACCTCTCGCTGAAGTTCAGCGAGACCAGAGAGGCGCTGGACTCCCTAAAAAGGACATTTATCGACGAGGTCCGACAGGCAGTAGCCGTCGACATCAGCGACCTCGTCGACAAAGCAATAGCCAAGAAATTAAGCGAGAGGAGCAGGACCCCCCTCGCAAACAGACCTGGTGCGAGAGCCATCCAGCCCGCATCACTGACAAAGCAGCCGCCAGCTGCTAGACCACCCGCCGTGGACGTGGCCACCGCGGGACCTAGCAGTGCTTGGCAAACTGTTACCGGTAGGAGGAAGACTATGAGTCAGGTGCTGCGGGACGCACCTGATCCCCCTCCACAGCCCCCAGTCAGCAATGCGCCAAAAACACCAAAAAGGCGCAAAAGACTAAGAAAGAAAAAATCGAATAAACCATTCTCCCCCAGGGTTGGAATCCTCATCCAACCCAAGGAGGGAGAAACAGTAGAAGCAGTCAAAGACAAGATTACTAAGGTGGCCGACCCCTCCAAGATGGGGATCGGTGTTCAAAAAGTTATTCGATCCAGAGAGGGCCTCCGGATCGAAGTTGTCAAAACTGATACCACTAAAGACAAACTGGAGGTCCTCAGCCGTGAGTTGCAGAATCACGGCTACATCACAAAAAGTCTGGAGGAACACCGACTCCCCCGGGTCGCCATCCTTGGGGCTGATCCGGCTACGGCTGCTGAAGATGTATTGTTGGCAGTGAGCAGCCAGCTCTCCGTCCCCACCGGAGAGATTTCCTGCCACCATAACTACAAGACCAGAGAAGGGAGTATCACGTGGGTACTGGAGGTCAGTCCCTCCGTGAGACTAACGATGCTCGCTAGGAAGAGGATTTTCCTCGGGTGGCGATGCTGCAGGGTGAGCGACCACCTGCGCATCACACTCTGTTATAAGTGCTTGGCCTACGGACATATGGCCAAAGATTGCACAAACGCGGAGCTTTGCAGCCATTGCGCTGGAAAGCACTCCAAAACACAGTGCCCCAACATGAGTAAGCCTCCCATTTGCGGAGTTTGTGGGCCGGGGAAGAAGGCTAGCCACCACCCCGGCTCCAACAAGTGTCCTACTCACTTGCGGAAACTAGAGATGTTCCGTAAGACGATCCACTACGGCAATGCCTAGTGGAGATATAAATGTTTCGATAGACGTATCTGTAAATGTTGTCAATGTACCGATAAATGTACCGTTAAATGTTAAACGTATAAACTTCGGACAGATCAACCTCGATAACTCGAGATATGCTAATACTGAGCTGGCGGGATTCGTACATAAAAACGATATAGACATCCTTCTGTTACAAGAACCCTACACTAGTAACACAGCCCTTGGCAGAAGGATTCCCGTCTTGCAGAAGAATGCCAGGGTGGCTTTCGGTAAGGTCTGTGAGACGGATGGAAGGGTGTACAGTTGTGTCATGGCAGCAAACCCCAGAATGGGGGTGATGGAAATTCCGAGCCTGACATGCGAATACCTGACGGTGGTCCAGGTCCATGTCCCGTGGGGCCAGTTTACCGAGGCCCCACTATACATAATTAGCGGCTATTTTAGGCTCAATGTCCCCATCGAGAGAATACTCGCCAAACTTGAGGCTATTCTGGAAGTGCTCGATGGGGCTCATATAATAATTGCTGCTGATAGTAATGCCAGATCGCCGCTCTGGCACGATCCACATGGAAACACTTGCCCGAAGGGAGCCATCCTTGAACGCTTTATATCGGCACATGACCTGAGGGTACACAACACACCCAACCTCCTCACTACCTTCCAAAGTCACGCTGGACAAACCAATATAGATGTCACTCTGTCGACTCGGGACATCCCGGTCCCTGTCGTTCGTTGGAATGTCCACGATGACGCTACATCTAGCAATCACCGGCTCATCACCTTCTCGCTGGAGGTTGACTCTGGCACGGAGGAGGTCGATGAGGACCGAATGCGTTTCAATCTGAAGGACGCAGACTGGGGAAAGTTTGGTCGAGTACTTCGCACCAAACTATCACAGGCACCCCCAGTTGAACCAGGTCTTAGTCAGAAAGACTTCATTGACTCAACGGTCGCTGAGTTAACCAAGGTATATCAAAACACTTGCACAGAAACCTTGAAACGTACCCGTCTCCCACGGTATAAGAAGACAATCTGGTGGTCCTTTCGATTGGAACGCATGAAGAAGCGAAACGTGCGACTTCGGCGGACGTATCAGAGGACAATGGATGCCGACCTGAGAGCACAGAGGGCGTCAGTATGGCGTGCCTTTCAGGCGCGGTATAAAAACGCCATACGAGAGGCCAGAGAAAACTCCTATGAAAGAGCGACTCTTGATGATCTACAGAAAAACCCGTTTGGCATGTTGTACAAAACATCAGCCAAAAAGTATAGTTGCAAAAGAATGTTGGCGGCTGTCAGAACGGCAGACAGTGGAGATACCCTCACAATAGAGGCCACTTTACAAGCTTACCTTAATGCCCTGGTACCGAGTGATGAACATGATAGGGCTATACCACTCCTAGGACATGGTAATGAGAACAATACGCCACTAGAGATCTCAAGAGCAGAAGTGAGGCAAGCCATTACTGATATTAAAACACACAAGGCCCCCGGTTACGATAACATTCCTGGCACTGCAATCAAAAATTCTGTCAACCTGGTTGAAGGAATCTTCACCGAGTTGGCAAGAAATTGCGCGGAAGTTGGCTACTTCCCGGATGACTGGAAAGTTGGGAATCTTGTCCATATTCCCAAAGGACCTGATAAAGACCCTCATTCACTAAAGTCCTACAGACCACTGACGATGCTGTGCGAGTTCTCGAAGGTACTAGAAAGGATCATTAAAACCAAGATCCACGAACTCGCCAGCAGCCCAATATCTCCAGCCAACCAATTTGGCTTCGTCAGTGGCTCCAGCACAATCCACTCTATGCTGGAACTTTCCAGGATCATTGATTGCGCCAGTGACAAGTATGTCTTGGTTATATTCATAGACATTAAGGGGGCCTTCGACAATGTAAGATGGCATCGCGTCATAGAACGCATGGTTGAAATCAACCTCCCGGCAAAGTTGATAAGCCTGGTGGCGAGCTACTTTAGCAACCGCACCATAGTTCTCGAGGCTGAAAGACACAAGATACAGAAGCAGGCAACCCGGGGCTGTCCACAAGGCAGTATTCTGGGCCCTGAATTCTGGAACCTTGTTGTCGCAGATCTATTGATGATCCCTTTGCCGGTAGGGGTTAACTTACTGGCATACGCGGACGACGTCGCAGTCACGATCGAAGGCAACACGCGAGTGGAGCTGGAGAGAAAGGCTGCGGCGGTTACGTCAGAGCTTGAGAGGTGGATGGAATTAAACCAACTGTCGGTCTCTATAGAAAAATGTCAGTACGTGATGTTCAAAGGCGACTTCCATAAATGGACTAGCCCGAGAATCATTATCGGCGGACAAAGGCTGAAGCGAGTGTCCCAAGTCAAATATCTGGGCGTGACTTGGGACGAGAAACGTACCTTCCGTGCACACGTTGCCAACGTAACAGCAGACGCTATAAGAAATTTCACGAGCCTGCGTAGATTTTTCTATAGCAATTGGGGCGACAGACCCCCAGCCCTCACCAAGATCTACAGAGGCGCAATAGTGCCCAAGGTCACGTATGCTGCCGCCATCTGGGGCCATACAATTCAAGACAGGCAGGTGAAAAGTAAACTCCTCACCTGCCAACGCTATTGTACCATAGCAATCAGCGCGTCCGCGGCGACCGTTAGCCACGCCGCGACGCAAGTCATAGCGGGAGAACCCCCCCTCCACATGGTGGTAAGTGAGGTGAGGGCTAGAGAACTATTAAGAATCCGAGGCACCACCCCAGTGGTCCATCTCGGTGCGGAGTTTGAGTCCGCCCCTGGAGTTGACCTGAAGGTGGTTCTGAGACAGCGGACTATAGACATGTGGCAAGAAGAGTGGTCAGCCAGCCATACTGGAAAGACCACCCGGCTATTTCTCCCGAGAGTGCAGACTCGGCTAGAACTAGACCTGCCGTTGAACAGGCTGATCACTCGCACCCTGACCGGCCACTTTCAGGACTGTGGGGACTACAGGAAGCGGATACTCACTCTCGTGGGAGAGGATGGACTCTGTGAGCATTGTGGTGTCCTCGATGACACAGTACACAGAATTCAGACATGCCCTCGATACGAGGAAAAGAGAAATGATGCCATGCTAGCCTTAGGACTGACAGTTGGTGGCGAAATCCCTCTAGACCAGATCCCCCTGAATGGGGTCGCCTGGAAACTACTGGCCGAGTTTTCCAGGCCGCTTGCCTCACATGATTGACACAACACGGCGTTGCGCAGAGAGCGCACGGTCAGAGCTGAGCCAGTGACGCTAAAAGCGATGGGTGCGCGATCGAGATGAAACTCGCGCGCACGACCAAATAGACAGCTACAGAAAACGATGCTACTGACCACCGCACACGCGAACGGGCGGTGCGGTGGGCCTCGGCCCCGGCCGGTGGAAGTCGATATTCTAAAATACACTCATAGCCCTGAATGGGGTCAACGAACAACGCCGGGTGTGATAAGGGCTTAAGCCTAGGAACTGATCCGTCATCCCGCGCGCAAAGTGTTCTACAAGGTTCTACAAGTATGAGCAGTGTATCGACTTCCGCGGTCGGGGCCGGGGTCCACCGTGCCGTTCGTTCGCGTCGCGCGCGTTCCCTGCTCTCGGGCGGGCGTGCGGCTCCGCGGCGGCGGCGCGGCCCGGTTCTCCGTGCCGGCGCAGCTAGGCCTGCAAACCTATAATCTTCCTTGAGGGACAGACGGCGTCTAGTCCGTACGACGATTTTGAGCAATAACAGGTTACTGTGATGCCCTTAAGAATGTTCTTGGGCCGCACCGAGCTACACTGAAGGGTACCACCAACTGCGCTGCGGGACCTCTCGATAGGGTGCGGGGATTTTCACGTCCTTCCGTGTCATGAACAACAAACGTGGAACAGGTCCACAGGTAGATGTTCGGCGACCGCACCGTACCCAGTAAGTGATCGGGTAACCACCCTGAAATACTGGGTCAACGGCTGCAGCGATACGCCATGCTCGCTTTGAATTCATCGGAGGAGACTCATAGTTAGAGCTGTTGATCCCAATGAGGTTTCCGTTCTTGCCTGCAGGGACAGCTACTCGCAGAGTCTGCGCCCTCCGAGGGCTTCCAACGGTACGCACTAGCTCATCTTTGGGTTGTTGGCGTAGGTAGCGATGATAAATGTAAGACGCCAAAATACCTAAACTATATGGTGAAAAAATCCCGTAGGTGAACCTGCGGAGTCATGTTCTGTCGACGAAACTGTAGTAGAACCAGCGCACCTCGTGTAAGAGCGATGGCGGCGGAGATCGCTGGTCGACGCGCATGCTGAGCGATAAACCCTTAGGCGTCTCCAGCGTCACGCACATGAGTTTTCGGGATTAGGCTCGAAAGATGCAATCAGATCGACTTAGGCACCGAAGCTGGATCTCTTGGAGCGTCGTCGGGTCGCCGACGGAGAGATGGCTGCAACTGCGCGTCATTATGTAATATGCAGATCACAACGGAGAATATCTGAGAATCGACATGTCGAACGCACATTGCCTGGCCCGAAACCCTGCGTTTCGTTGAATGCCTCTCGTGTCATGGGAGGGTGGGTGGGAGATGCGAAGGCTCGGGAAGGTCAGTGTGGGGACGAGAGGTTGCGTTCTAGGTTAGTGTAGCGTGAGACAGCAACTCGTCACGCTATCGCTTTGTGGACTCTCCGTACCGGAGATTTAGACGCTGATGGATTTTCAGGAAAAATCTTCGAATTTCTGGCAAGATGTCTTTACGGGTGATTTTTTCAGATGTATTATCTGACGAATTTGCGGGGGCGATTTATGTAGAGGTAACTAGTAAAGGGAGAGTTCTTTACTGCAGCCCCCAATCAGGGACGAAGAGGTGCGGCAGAGATCAACGTGAACCATTCGATTCGCACACAGCAGCAATCTCCAGTTTCTCGCCAGAGGTCAGCAGGAGTAGAAGGACAGCCTCCCCAACATGCA
>NW_007382378.1:0-595 GCF_000475195.1 Diaphorina citri | reverse complement strand
TTTTTTTTTTTTTAAGGAAAGAAACCGTACGTGCTTGCGGCCACTACACAACCGCAAGCACTTTAATGTTACAAGTACCGTTTGGTGTGCCTGCACCCATTACATCTTCGGGTGCTGGCACCTATTGATACTAGTCAGCGCGGTTAAGTCCCGCACCCGCTGACCGCATATGCGTTCTATCTCCATCTGAGCAGTAAGGGGCGGGCGTGACTGCACACACGCCCGCGCCACCCCAGAATGGGAGCCCCTGAATGGGGCCCGCTGGTTGAGCACCACGCACCGCCGCACGGGGGACAGTCAGAATGGCGCCTTATGGCGGCGGAGAGCGTCCCCGAAGCGCATAGCGTGGAGGGGCCCCTTGCCAACCAGCTCCCACGGGTGCGTACTCCCCGTGGGATTTATGTCTATCGATACCCGTTTCAATGTTTACCGATACCTGTTTTTAATGTTACCCGTTTATGTTCTATGTCCCGCATTTAGTGTTTCTAAATGTTTTCGGATTGAACGTACCTATTGACGCCCTATATGTTTTTACCTATTGACACCCTATATATATTTTTATCGATTGACGCCCTGTAAATATATTGACACCTTG
>NW_007382377.1:6451-9186 GCF_000475195.1 Diaphorina citri | reverse complement strand
GAAATCCAATCATATTGGAGAAAATCAACCCTGAGTTCTGCTGGATTGGCACCTTTGTTATTGAGCAGTATCAGTAAGAGGAAAGAACGTGAACCATCCTGCTCAGTTGGTGAGAGAGAAACTTTCAAGAAAAAAGTTTTGGAAAAATGTCCAAATGATATGGCTGCCAATGTTGTACACAGGGTTGAGGCAAATACAGTTGACATCCACAAAATTATTCAAACTTGCAGTACATTCAATGAGTTAGAAAATGAAATCAAAAATAATTTACATGAGAGTATGATTTTACACATTGAGAAAAAAACCAGGGAGCAATCAGATTGTCCTTTGTGGCACATTGTGAGATATGGAAGAGTTACAGCTTCAAAGTTTTACAGTGTTGCTCACTGTAAAACAGAAGATGGCACACTGTTGAATTCTATGTTGGGGGAAAAAGTTAAAAGCACTACAGCTATGATCAGGGGCTCTCAACTGGAAGATGAGGTGTTCAAGCTTGTTAAAAACAAGCTTCCAGACATGAGAAAGTGTGGGGTGTTCTTAAATAAAGAATATCCCTTCTTTGCTGCATCTCCTGATGGCCTAGGATCTTCCTATGTAGTTGAGATCAAATGTCCATCTACAGCCAAAGCTGTTAGTCAGTATGTAGATAATGATGTGGTGCAACCAAAATTCAATCTGCAAATTCAACTACAGATGGCTATTTGTAAAAAACAAAAAGGTTTCTTCGTAGTAGCAGATCCTGGATTTGAGACCAACTCAGTGTTCACCCTGGTTGAAGTCAAGTATGACCATGTACTAATACAGACCTACATGAAGAAAGCTTTAGAGTATTATGAAAAATGTGTATTTCCATGTCTCAAAGGCTGATTGCCAGCCTAGTTAGCTTAGTTGGTAGTGCGTCTGCCTTGTAAGGGCTAGGCCACGGGTTCGATTCCCGCCCGGGGCGGATTTTATCCTGCTGGGACAATGTTCGTTCTCGGAACGGCTGACTTTCTCCTAACCTGTCTTCCTTCTCTCTTCGATTTCGGGACGATAAGACCATAGCAGTTGAAGTTCCCTCTGTCAAACCTTTTTTTTTTTTTTTTTTTTTTTAAAAAAAAAAAACTATTTTTTTTAAATTTGGGGGGTAAAAGATTATTTTAGATTTGGGGTGTAAATAAATATTGTAGGTAAAGATAATTTAGCCAGCCTAGTTAGCTTGGTTGGTAGTGCGTCTGCCTTGCAAGCGCTAGGTCGCGGGTTCGATTCCCGCCCGGGCGGATTTTATCCTGATGGGATAATGTTCGTTCTCGGAACAGCTGGCTTTTCCTATCCTGTCTTCCTTCTCTCTTCGATTTCGGGACGATAAGACCTTGGAAGTTAAAGTTCCCTCTGTCAAACCTCCTTTAAAAAAAATAATAAAAAAAAATAATAGTTGACACTGATTGATAAAGTTGGTATTTTTTAAATTGTGTCTGTATTCGTCACTCTTTATTACATAATTACAGACATAAGATATGTATTTCAGCATTTAAACTGACAACTGGATCACGCACAGGAATTGAATATTTATCTAGGCCACAAGCAATACTGAACCATGTGTACATCTAGTTTGATCTAGTGGAATTAATTGCGAGGTCATAGCAATGTGGTTTTAAAGAGTGAAATGTCTTAGCCGTACTATAACATTTTCAATGATTGACAAGCAGACTGGCTATTTATTTTGTTTGTCCTTTATCCTCATAAAGTTTTGTGGTTCTTTTATTAGCAAACCACTGAGGGAGCGACGGTGCTTTATTCTACACCCTTTTGCCAAACAAAAGATGGATCTGACTATTTTTTAAACCCCTGTCTGCCATGAACTTTTGTACCTGGGTTTTAATAGCTCTAAAATCCACTTTCACTGATAATTTTTCATCGTTATTCGACCACCATAGACATGAGAATACCATAATTGTATGAAACCTTGAGGTCGTAAGAAGCTGTCAAATATTGCTTCTGTGCTTGCCGCTTTCCTTGTACTCCAGACATAGGCGGCCACCCTGATGGCTTGTGGATCGTAGGTTTTTGTATTTTGTATTTCCAAGGTTGTGTTTGTCTGTCATGTTTCACTATTTTAGGATGGAATTTAGTCACGTCAAGGTTACACTTGTTTTGAAACACTGTCAGGTTTCCCGCATATTATGACTTTTATTATTTTCTAGTTCGGTGTCATGATGGGTCACAATAAGACGATAAATGTCGTGCAAGCAGACCTGCTCTCGACTCGGGTCCTCCATCGGTCTCGACTAAACTTGTCGCACAGAGTGGCGCCAGTGACGCCTAGTCTGCAAGTAAAAGACGTGAAATTTTTGTTTGTGTCGGTTTTTTCTTGTTTCAAACGGTTTAATAGTTTCGTTGTTGGAGAATGGAAATAACCTCAAGGGGGTCTTTCATACGGTACGAACACTCACCGAGTTTGGAGTAAGGAAGCCTAACTCCGTTTGTAATACAACAAGTATACCGCAGAGGAAATTTTAAGCTGAACTCGACCGGGTAAGCGCCTTATAATATCGTAGTAATGAACCGATGTCCGGGCTCGTCCAGTACAATCGGGACTACAAAATTGTAGGGTACAATCTTTTTATCGGAACTTGATCATCCATGAGAACACATACCGGGTCAGAGAGGGCTTCTTCAATTTACTATTAATGTGCATGGCAGGCTGCTCGGCGCGCGAGCGTTTTCTACACAACTGACATAGTATCTGACAGGAA
>NW_007382377.1:0-4291 GCF_000475195.1 Diaphorina citri | reverse complement strand
AATGGTATATCGAGAAATTTACGGAGAAAGAGGGCCTCAGCCCACATCGAAGTACGACACTGCACATGATAACAATCAAACATTCCTGAAGAAAAATGAAATATTATTTCCCTTCTTAATCCCATAAGTATGGATAGTTCGTCGGATCGAAATATAGATGAAGCGTTGCCATTTCATTAATATTATTCTGTGTGGTGCTAAAGGTAACTTTTTGTAGTCAGACAATGGTTCTATGTTACATAATACATTAAATGGTAAGGTGTAGCATGGAAGCCGGATTATGGAGACAGATCCGACCATAATCGGGTTGGCCTGTACGCCGTGTGAGAATAATCACAGAGTTTCATGATTCACTCCCCCGTGATACCAAGCGCGTAGGATCTATAGTCGGGGAAGTCATCGATATTCCAGTACTTCGATGCTGTGCCCGTCTAAAATCTAAGCCACATGTAAGTGCTATTACTCAATGTCGTACATATTTATTTCTTTCGAACTCAGATCCCGACAGCTCTTATGTCAGGTTTCATATCTTTTTGAACTAAGGGTCGGAAGTCACCGTTATGGTCGATATTTAATTAATCTTATACTGTTATAACACGCTGAAAGCAGGGCACAATGGCTGGTGCTTGGAATGGTTTTATCCGGGCGTTCTTATGTCTTTACATAATTACCATTGTAGGTCTGTTGGTTTCCAAAAAACGGTAATTCCTCCATGTCTTTTAATCACTTTTACTGCTGGTTATATAGACAAGTTTACCTGTATAACGGTCTGCAGGTGATTCTTTTTCGTAACATCAATTGCCATTTAGGCGCAGGAGGAGAGTGACACCATTCCACTGGTTTCGAAAAACTATTGAAGTGTACTGATGAGCTACTGACCCATAAATATAATAAAAAGGTTATTTAGCTGGAGGAAAGGGAATATACCGGAACCAAGATTGGCAATGGTCTGAATTATGTAGTGACACATTCGTATTCAGCTGCATAGGTTTAGGTTTAGTTGTACTTCAGTTAGATTTATCTCATATATCTGGTTGTCGTAGTACATTATTTATACTTGTAAATCTGTTACATGAAGGTATACACGTAATTAAATGTTTTCTTGTTTAGTTCTTTCCCAATTCCGGAAAACATATGTGCATTCGTCCTTTTTTCTTCGGTTGTGTTTCTTTTCAATAATTGTGGTAGCATCGATTCTTCTTCATTCCCGCGTTCGTGCAAGAAACAGGATTTCCTTCCATGTTCTTTGTATACAAGTTCTTCATTATATGCCCGAGGTTGTAATAAAGAACATAATATATTGAGTACCAAAGATTTGCTCGCCACTGCATGAGAAAAAGGGTGCTTGCGCGTGTATGATCGGATAGGCCGAGCCTTCCAAATGTCACGGCGCGGCTCACACTTAGATATGGAACACTACAATATGATCTGCGGACACATGAATGTAGCTACCGCTTTGTACTGTTTGCGAGTAAAATTCATGCATTAGGTAGGTACAATTCGCATGACTCAACAATCCAACACTTGACTTTCACAGCTATATTACTAGTGAATGCATTTTGAGGGGTTTTAAGAACATATTACCGTGGTAGTGTCTTACGAAAGATAATCTATTTTAATAAGAAAGAGCCACATCCGTTCAGAATCGCAGATAACATCATAGAGATCCGTTGGACATTGTGAAACTTTCCTCAAAACATGTTTTTACAATAATCTATTAGGTGTCACATTACTGCGAAAGATTGTGAATCGCCGCTTTTAAGGTCTGTATTCAAATGTAAGACTATCGCTAAAGTTCTAGGAAATATTGTCAGTAGTAATACTGTCTCGGCTAAAGATGAGGTTACTAGTGATATTACGTAGTCGGTTGGCTGTGGTATAGATTACTCTGGTGTAGTGTACGAGGAATATTGTGACTATAACATTCTAAAGTCAGCGAATATTCTATTCGTCTTCTATATATGAGATGCAAAAGTTTACTTGCTATGCAGGAAACTTAACCAAGGAGTTACTGAATTTGTATACGATGGTATTTCGGTAACTATTCATTGTTCATTATAAATTCAAGCACAGAACTTGGTCGGAAATTAATCTTTGATCCAGTGGACTTAGCCGCCCTCCCTATCAGGTCGACCTGTCGGTCTACCGATGGTTGGTATTCGACCCGAGAATTCTGCATGCAAAGCATTGCTGTACCACTTATGTTACTGTGTGTATACGTCTTGCAATACACGTACGTTTCAAATTGGACATAAAAATTTAAATTTAAATGTGAACAGTTTCATATCGAAATTCTCAGTGAAATCAAATATCAAGGAATTTTTGGTAGAGCTGCTACAATTGATGATTCTCATGAAAAATATAACTGTCCAAATGTATTTTTTTCGTAAAGATCGTCAAAAATAATAAATAATTCGAAAAGAATTTTTTTAAAAAGAGTATTTCTTCTCTAAGAAATTTGTCCCCAAAGTATGCGCGGGAAAAATAATGAGATTCAAATTTAGAAATGCGTAGGGACGCTTGGCAACATTGCGTGACACGTAACCTACCATGAAAAAAATGTAAACAAGAAATTCTTCTTACTCTTGCTGATCCTGATCACATCGTTTACTTTGGTTTTTTGCGTTTTGCATCATTGCATCTGCTAATTTGACCGTTTTTCTGATTTTTCTTTTTGCCAGTGCCAAAAACAAACCATTTTAAATTAAAACTAAAATATTAAGCAAATAGACAAGCATAAACTCTGAACCGTTATTCTGAGCTAAAAATCAAGTAATCAAATGGCTCGTTAAACGTAACAAACAAAACAGTGTTGTGTGTTTAATTTCAAGTGAGTAGGTAGTAAATTTTTTACTTTCTTTACCATTTTATTCCCCACTGTCTAAAATGGACCAAGGTTTTGTTGAGTGTAACTCAACAAACATTCCGAAGCTGGATGTAAACATGTTGTTCGAGTTTGCAAATAAAAATGCATCTGGAGAAGGAGCTGGAAGCTCCAAAGAACAGAGGTAAGCCAAAGCATCATCATTATTCAGTGGAATCATCATTCATCAGTGTTGATGGTTGCCATATGCTCTACTAGGTACCTACTAAGGTTCTGAACAAAACTCTATCCATTACCAACTCCCTACACTCAGAATAGCTTTCTACTCCCAAACATTTCTTCACATCATCCAGCCACATTCTTGGTATAAGTAATAATATCTAGCCAAAGCATTGTATAAATATTAATACCAGTGTGGTGTCCACTGTAATTTTATAGGTAGGTACCTACATATATCCAGCCACATTCTTGGTATAAGTAATAATATCTAGCCAAAGCATTGTATAAATATTAATACCAGTGTGGTGTCCACTGTAATTTTACTTATAGGTAGGTACCTACATATGTAGGTAGGTAGGTACTGCTCTTCAGAGAACTCTGTATGGCAATGTTTACACAAAGTGGAACTTTGAGCAGGAATGTTTGGTATGGAGATCATATTATTACAGGGGAGATTTTTTTTTTTCTTCTTCTTCTTCTTTAATGTTTCTATCTGTAACTCTAATGTTCCAGATCAGCAAGACCAAACTATGGGGATAAAGCTATTGGACGAGTGCAACTCAGAAGAGATGGGTCAATGTGTACAGTGAAGGGGAGGATCACTCCTGAGCACAGATTACGGGCCACTCCATACAAAGTAATTTGTGTTATTGATGAAGAAAATGAAGAAATAATTGATGCACGGTGTGAGGACTGCCCAGCCTCAGAAGGTAAGCAAATGTACTTGTACTACCTAAGCTTTTTCACAGAAAGTTGATATGTTTGTTGATACCTGTCTAGGTAATTTGTTGCATCACAGGGAAGAAGTAAGTAGGTATTCATGTAAATTATGTTTTCTTTGAGGTACAGACAATCTACGTTTCTCCATTTTTGTTGATATCACAACATTACTAAGAGCCTCCTCAAATATTTTTTTCTCTGGTATTGTCACCCCTGGTTGCTACTGACATTAAAGAAAGTACCTATAGCTACTCATTGTTCTCACAAGGCTGATTTGGCTCCAAGACATTTATATCATGGTGACAATGTTGTTGTCACCTCCAGGAATCAAACCCGGGTCCTTTGCATACAAGTATTCACAAGTAATAAAAAAATATTAACAATTTATTAATTTAATAGTGAACTCCTGTACATTTGAAAACAACAAAAACATTAATTAAATTTGTCTTTCCTCTCTTTAGGTGGCTGCAAACATAAAATTGCATTCCTGATGTGGATACATAGAAGGTCCGAAGAGCCGTCTCCAAC
>NW_007382376.1:6905-9186 GCF_000475195.1 Diaphorina citri | reverse complement strand
ATGGATGCAAATTGTTTACCTATGATAACAAAGAAGACACTATACTTCTCGTTAGTGGAATCACTCATCAGATACGGAGTAACGATGTACACTTTTGCACCTAATTATTGTTTGGACCCCTTAAATAATATACAAAGGAAAATCCAGAAGTATCTTTTTGATAACAAACCGGATCTCAAATTGATGACACCAAAACAACTAGCTAATTACATTGCATTATGCGATCATTTTCAGAACGAAAAATACAGAAGAACAAAGGACGTCACCTATGAATTCCGAAGAAAACAAAAATTTATAAAATACTTACCATACACAAAGTACGGAGAAAGGTTGCTGGAATATAAAATACCTACCTTATTGGATGAATACTGCACGGAAATTCTAGATGAGACGAACATCAACATCATGAAGAAAAAACTGAAAATAAAACTCCTAGAAAATTGAATCATTGTATTTATGTATCTATAGTTAGAACAGTTAATAGGCTAGAAATTAGATTTGCAAAAAAAAAAAATCTACGTACCTATGTACCTACCTACTTTCCAACAGTCGTTATGCAAAGTTACAAAGATATGACAATTAAACCAAGAAGTTGTTAATCATGTTAATGTATTATTCTCAAGAGAGCAAAGACTTATACTTTATACTTATTACTTATTAGGTTTATACATATTCAGAAATATTTGAAGTCATTCATTAATTTTTAATTGTAAATAAAAGAGGAAGAGAACCATCTCCTCAGAAGTTAGTATTAGCTTAGGAGATGAATTGTAATGTTATCTATAAGTTCTTAAAAATAAATATACTTATTCAAATTCAAAATTCAAAATTAAATTCTTCTTCTGTCTTCTTCTTCTTCTTCTTCTTCTTCTTCTTCTTCTTCTTCTTCTTCTTCTTCTTCTTCTTCTGCTTCTTGCTTCTCTGCGTTCTTCTTCTTCTTCTTCTTCTTTCTTCTTCTTCTTGTTCTCTTCTTTCTTGCTTCTGTCTTCTTCTTCTTCTTCTTCTTCTCTCTTCTTCTTCTTCTTCTTCTTCTTCTTCTTCTTCTTCTTCTTCTTTCTTTCTCTTTCTTCTTTCTTCTTCTTCTTCTTCTTCTTCTTCTTCTTCTTCTTCTCTCTTCTTCTTCTTCTTCTTCTTCTGCTTCTTCTCTTCTTCTTCGTTCTTCTTCTTCTTCTTCTTCCTTCTTCTTCTTCTTCTTCTTAATGTCTACTGTCACACTTGTGCACGCTTCTTGCTTCTTCTTCCTATTTGCTGATGCTCCTAAAAGTCAAGTGCCGGTACTAGGCTATCTGATCTTTTTGAATGGAAAGGGCGTATTAATTTATGGCCCATCCACCGTGGTGGCATTTAAGAAACCCTGGCCTCAACCGCCGGGAAGTAGCACTTTATGGACAAAAATGGTCTCCATGAACTCATCCGTAGGATAAGAATTCCGTTGTCGTTCAAAGATAAACGGGAAGGTATCCTACCCGACAGGCCGGGACTTCTGGGAGCACATAGGCGCGCTTACAGTGTGTTTCGAAAGTTCTTGGATCATCCTAACAGCTAAAGATTTTTTTGAAGAGGCCACCCAGGAATTTGTCGGGCGTGTGACGCAGGTATGCGTGGATGCGTGCAAGAGAGGCGGGGCCTAGTTAGCTTGGTTGGTAGCGCGTCTGCTTTGTAAGCGCTGGGCCCCAGGTTCGATTCCGCGCCCGGGCGGATTTATCCTTGATGGGAATAATATGTTCCCGTTGCTGCCTTTGAACGGCTGGCTTTTCTCCTATCCTGTGCTTCTTGATTTCGGACGAAAGACCTGGTGCAATTTTTTACAGTTTTCCCTCTGGTCAAACTCTAATTAAAAAAAAAAAATAAAAACTGGACCCATCCAAATTTTTGACCCGATTTACATTTTTTTCTTTTTTTTTCTTTTTTTTTTTTTTCTTTTCCTTCCTATAGATAAGGAAAGTAAAAAAAAAACAAGACAAATTTTCCAAATAACTCTCTAATTGTGGTACATCAATTTTACAATAAATGAAATTAGAGAACCTTTTGGTAAATTGCCTGAAAAGCGTAGAAACACTCCGTTGTGATAAATGCGTATAATTCAAGCTGGGCACGCGCGGGGTTCTTGTCTCGGTCGCGTCGTCAAGTATACTTTTGTATACATAGAGGAGAGATTTCTAATATTTTACTACACAGATCCTAAAATATTTAAAGATATTTAAGATTCGTAGCATGAGCTCTATGTCTTAGGGTGGGCAACATTTATGGAAATATTTTGTGGGACATGTAAAAAGATGCG
>NW_007382376.1:0-1214 GCF_000475195.1 Diaphorina citri | reverse complement strand
TTCTTCTTCTTCTTTTCTTCTTCTTCTTTTCTTCTTCTTTTCTTCTTCTTCTTTTCTTAAAATTAAAGAATTAAGAGAACAAAATAGAGGTACTCTCTTTAATGTGCGTGAAATTGAATATAATAAACATGGCGAGCAATCATCTATGTTCATAAGAAAGGCTAAGGAGAAGGACATTGATAAGATAATTACGAATTTAAACAAAACCGGCCCTGGTATGGATGGTATTAGATTACAAGATCTAACTCAAAATCGGATGATATTTACACCAATACTTACCAAACTAATTAATCTAATGTTAAATACGGCAACCATACCTGATAAATTGAAAATCTCTTGCGTGTCTCCTCTCTATAAAAAAGGAGAAAAAAATAGCTTATCCAATTATAGACCTATTGGATCGATGCCAGTAGTGGAAAAAATATTGGAAAAATACATCAACACAAAGACCAATCAATACCTATCAGAAAACAGCATTTTGCCAGAATTCCAACATGGTTTTCAAGAAAAAAGAGTACCTACACCTTACTCCGGGACTTCTCTGAAATCATCAACAATGCATTGGATCATCAAAAATATGTGGTAATTATTTACGTGGATTTAAGCTCAGCTTTCTGCGCGATAGACCACGAAATCCTACTGAGAAAACTGAAAGATATCGGAATAAATCATCCACTGTTTTCCAATTATTTTCAGAACAGAAAACAGATCACTAAAATAGGTAAAATAACAAGTAGCGAGGAGTTAGTTGAACACGGTTTGATACAGGGTGGGATAAATTCCCCTACTTGGTATAATATCTATACTTACGATATTAAATATCTACAGATAAGAGGCCACATCAAGATGTTCGCTGATGATTCTTGTTTGTTATCAATACATAAGGATCCCAATATTGCCGTAGAGAACGCACAAGCAGATCTAATGAACCTACAAAAGTACTTCTATAACAATTCCATCTTCCTAAACAATAAAAAGACCGAAATTATGATCTTAGGTCCAAAAAGGAGAACCCAGATTAATATAAATAAAGTTTATTGTCATACAAGAAAGTGCCTTGAACGGGACAGTGCAATTACTTGTGATTGTCAACCTATAGAATATACTGATCAAGCCAAGTATCTGGGTATTCTTGTTGATAATAAATTCAAAATGAAAGGTCATGTTCTTCATTTATGTAAAAAACTAAGGGTCCTCAATTATAACTTTCATAA
>NW_007382375.1:4751-9486 GCF_000475195.1 Diaphorina citri | reverse complement strand
TGGTTTTGTTATGTTTCTTTTAGGTCGACTATTACTAGTCATCTCCGTGACTGGCCTACTATACCCATGATCTTTCAGGGGTGTTGTATAACACTCAGAAGAATCAGAGGAACCTGAAAGATTACTTGTATTATCTAGACGGTCAAGACCAGACTCAGGAGTACACTGCTGACTGTCGATAATGAGAGGATCAGGATTAGGAGCTGTCACAATTCAGTCAAAGTCAGACAACGTTGTACTCGCAGAACCAATATTCCCTGATGAATGATGAGGCTGACTAGTGCACGAATTTGACAAGTTTTCCAAGGATGTAGATACTTGATCTCTATCTCCCCCTTTTTTATTCTCATAAAAGTCATCAAACTTTGCATAGGTTTGATAACTTGGTGAAATAAAATTGTTACATGAGAACTCTACTTTGGTCTTTTTTATTTTGATAGAATTCCTTCTTAGAACTGTACCATTTTCTAGTTTAACCAGATAAGATCTAGGGAACTTCAATTTTTTAACTATGATACCAGGTATCCAAATATTATTTTCATATACTAAAACTTTTTGGTTGGGTTTGAAATTTTCAGGAGGTTTAGATCTTTGATCATAGTATTCTTTACTCTTTTTATGATTTTCCTGAATTTTGTTTTTTATTTGATTTCTTTTTTCAGCACTAACTGGTTTTAATTTACTGTTACTGACAGGTATTTTTGTTCGAATGAGCCTGCCCAACAGTATCTCAGATGGAGATAAACCTAGAGTTGGCAATTTTGTAGCTCGGTACTCAATCAACAAGTCCAAAAAATCTGTTTTCAAGTCAATGGATTTTTTAATGATATTTTTAGCAATACCTACAGCTTTCTCAGCAAGAGAATTTGATTTTGGATGAAGAGGACTACTGTAAATCCACTTGATATTGTACAAGCTGCAGAATTCTTTTATTTCTTTTGAATTAAAAGGACTGTTGTCAGAGACACATCTCTGAGGTATACCAAAATTAGAAAATATTATTTTCAATTTTTTAATGATTTCACTACAAGATTTACTTCTTAATTTTACTATTTCTAACCATTTGCTGTAATGGTCTACAACTACTAAGTAATCTTGAGCTTGGTATGTCATAATGTCCATTCCTAATTGTTCAAAAGGTAAGTTTGGAACATCATGAGACAACATGGTTTCATTAGTTTTAGCTCTTTGGTATTTTTCACATAGGTAGCATTTTGAGATGAAATTTTCTAAATCATTGTTCATGTTAATCCAATACATACTTTGTGACGCTCTGGATTTTGTTTTTACAATGCCCATGTGACCTTGATGAAGCAGTTTTAATGCTTTATCTTTCAAGGAGGTAGGTATGACTACTCTATCATTGTAATACAATACATTGTTATGGTCTACTGAGAGCTCATTTCTTAAGTTCCAAAAATGTCTAATTTGGGAACTATTTTTTGGGATGCTATTTTTATTTGAAGGCCATCCATCATAACAATATTTTACAATGCTTTTCAACAATGGGTCTTTTTCTTGTTCTTTTTTCAAGAATTCAAGATTGAAATTGGTTACGATACAGGATGCTGGCAGTACATGTGGAAAAGTGGCTCCTGTCCTCCTGACGCTAACCTACAAATCTTATCACAACACATACAGTGTTGCCAAATGTGTCAGATGACATTGTTGTCATATGTACAAGACACTTTCTGAACAAATCCTTGGGTTTTTTTCCCTCATAAAATCAGTCGTTTCTGAGATATGATGAAATTTGGGAGACACCTTTTCGCTAGTTTTTGACCGTGAGAATTTAAATTTGTATTGCGTGATAAATGATAAGACTGATAAACTCAAGACAAGTCACTGAATACTGGTCAGGGTTGATACGTATTAACTTATTGTACTCAAGGCATTGCAGTTTGAGATTTGGCAGAGGTTTATATCATTAGATCCTTAATAATAACCTCCAAAACCCAAGTTACCTACTGACAATAGAACTTAGGGTCAGTGAGGAGTTATTTGAACTACCTACATAATTTACAGAGGTAGATTGGTAATAATACATTCAACGTACCTACTGATACGTACCAACAGTGCAAGACCAAGTCAAATCCTTGCAGAAAATTGTTTTAGGGATCAAACCCCAACTCCAGGGTAGCATAATACATATACATAATAATAGTAAATATTGCTTGTTTACCTAGTAGTGTGTACTTGTGACACTTTTACAAGGCAGACGCACTACCAACTAAGCTAACTAGGCTGGCACACCAAAATGAAAAATATTAATTTTCAATTGAAAAAAATAACAGAATCGGTTCTCCGTTGTTGCAGTTTTTACCGGTGATTGGCCAGTGTATTATTGTGGTGTATAACACTTGTCGCTTTTACACCTATAAACCCCCTATAAAAGATGCGATTCTCAAAATCCTTCTCAAAGTGAAAATTTTACCCGCACTTTTACAGCAGCATCTAAAACACCCAAGGATAACAAGCTCAGATTGTTTAAGGGGACATTTAAGTCTCATTATGACACTCATCCAAACATACTTAAAATAAGTGTGTCAACAGCTAGGAACTAGGTTATGAAAAATAGACTACCTAGGACAATAACCTAACTACATACACAAGCAAGAACCCAGTAACACTAGCAGGGTCTCCACTCCAAATTTTTAAAAATCACTAGATTCGAGGAAAAGAAATCACTAGATTTGACTTGAAAATCACTAGATTTCTAAATTCTCCCAAATGGTAGTTTACTCGTGGTTTTTGAGGGTAGAAGTCTCATATACTCATTTTTATAGTAAAAAAATCCTCTATAGACAATGAAAAACTAGTTAACTTTACTTTCTATGACTCCAATAACTTTTTTTTTTTAAGCTAGCAGCACGCTATTGGCCTGATGGTCACCCATCCAGGTACTAACCACGCACAACCGTGCTCAACTTCAGTGATCCATGCGGAACTGGTGCTTTCAAGGTACCTACTTTTGGAAATTTTTCAAGATTTTTCACCGAAATGAGATTTCCAAGAGAAGGATTTGACAAAAAATCACGAATTTTTGGTGAAAAATTCACTTTTTTACATACTCAAACCGGGCCTAAATTTAAAGCAGTACATATTGCATACGTGACTAATTTGAAGGGGCAAAAATTGTAGGTTTCTGAGAAAGAATGATCTAAATATGAAAATAACTTTTACTCTTCACTGGTTTAAACCAGTGAAGAGTAAAAGTTATTTTCATATTTAGATCATTCTTTCTCAGAAACCTACAATTTTTGCCCCTTCAAATTAGTCACGTATGCAATATGTACTGCTTTAAATTTAGGCCCGGTTTGAGTATGTAAAAAAGTGAATTTTTCACCAAAAATTCGTGATTTTTTGTCAAATCCTTCTCTTGGAAATCTCATTTCGGTGAAAAATCTTGAAAAATTTCCAAAAGTAGGTACCTTGAAAGCACCAGTTCCGCATGGATCACTGAAGTTGAGCACGGTTGTGCGTGGTTAGTACCTGGATGGGTGACCATCAGGCCAATAGCGTGCTGCTAGCTTAAAAAAAAAAAGTTATTGGAGTCATAGAAAGTAAAGTTAACTAGTTTTTCATTGTCTATAGAGGATTTTTTTACTATAAAAATGAGTATATGAGACTTCTACCCTCAAAAACCACGAGTAAACTACCATTTGGGAGAATTTAGAAATCTAGTGATTTTCAAGTCAAATCTAGTGATTTCTTTTCCTCGAATCTAGTGATTTTTAAAAATTTGGAGTGGAGACCCTGAACAGGTGGGTGCCAGCCTAGTTACCTTGGTTGGTAGTACATCTGCTTTGTAAATGCTAGGCTGTGTATTCTGGAAAAAAGAAACACTACCAAAATCTTAGAAAGGTACTTACATCAAAATGATCTTTCCTGAACACTAGGTATTTATGTTCTCATAGCATTAAAACGAGTCTTTCTGAGGTGAGTAGATGGGATCTCATCGAGGTCTTTTGCACATGAGAACAAGAACAAGCTCCTAGTCACCATTGACAGTTAACTTCTATTGGTGATATGATAATGATAATGTGATTATAACTTAAAAACTTAATTAAAAGAAAACCACGGAATTAAATTATGAAATATGATTTTTTTTTGGCTCGCATACCCCGTGTTTAGGCTATTGTCTGCACACCGTTTTAGCGTTTTAGACTTGCTCAACTCCGTGTTAGGTCTCTAGTCTTAGTATATGACAATATTTCCAGCTGTATTAAGTGTAAAAATAAAAAGACAAGATTACAGGTTGTCTATGAGTTTAATACACACTTGGCAGTAGTCTGTACACGCGCTCAACGAGAAAAAGAAGGCCCAGAACCAATCATCGCGGTGATTCGTTCGCGCGATCGCCGTCCTCGTCTTTCTTTGACGCGTCCTTTGCAATACGCGTGTTAGTCCGTAATTACCGCAACGGACGCTCCCTCGAAACGAAACACTGTAAACTATCACTGCAGTAGCACATGCCCTCGCATCCGGCACTGCAGTTTCAGTGCTAAATGGCCATAAAAAATTTAACTAAATAGAGCCCCTAGATCTTCAGCAATCTTTCTTTTTCTTTTTAAGGCACCCAGGAGTAAAAAGGACGAGAATACTGAAACTTTGTAGTGGGTTCGTTCGCGTTGACTAGATAAAAAGTAAGGCCCCATAGATACTAGTTTTCTGGATATTGTATGAGATATAAAATATTTTAGCTACTAGAACGGTGTAATTTTCGCAATTAAAC
>NW_007382375.1:0-2403 GCF_000475195.1 Diaphorina citri | reverse complement strand
TAGTTTTACAACATAGAAAACCCTGACCAAGCCCCACCCTGGTTTGGCTTATCTTCTTCTTCTTCTGTGTCACTTCGTCTTTAATCCCGCTCAAGGGTCGACGTTTCTTGTCTAGTTGTCTCCAGTCAGTGGTCTGTTTTGGTACCTCGTTTGCCTGTCAGCTGTTTTCTCCACGCAGCAGGAAACTGTATAACTCTTATTGAATGTTATATTACTTACCATCAAAAATGGTCCTCACAGCATATACAGGCCTCCCACTCCAAACTGAGGATTGGGGTGCATTTCTCACAGCGGACACCACTTAATCTGCGGTCTGTGGATCCCTTCGGTTACTGGCCAAGGGGTTAACTTCTCAGGGATTCTTATGGGTGGTGTGGTTTGCGTGCAACCACGGTACAATGCAGGTATTTATTTTTTAGTTTACCTCCAATTGCTGTAGCTTATTAAGTAGGGACCTTTGGATTTGGAGATGCAAGAGAAAAAGTGGAAATGAGAGTCCTTTATTACGGTAACAAAAAAAAAAACTTACAACAATCTATGTTTAACACACTGGCACAACGACATAAAAACTTGTAATGTAAACAAAAGCAAGAAGAAGATAACCATTCTTTCAAAACAACGCCTGCCTTCATTCGACCTTCTCTAACATAAGAGGTCTTAGTAAGAAATATCATTTATCGCTGACCGGTTTTTGAGATGATTTATAGATTCAGGAAAACAAAAGTTCAAGAATCGCAGTTCAAGATGAATTATAGAACGTTCCAAAGGTTCATCTCTTTAGTGTAGAGATACGAAAAAGTCAGAAAGGAAAAAATGGCCCAAACGTCTTGGGTTGACAAGGCACTCATGAAGTTCGTCAGCGGCGAGTGACCCGTGTGACCGTCACGCAGGCGCGCCGTGTCAGAAAAATTTCAAATTGCGACGTAGAAAGCTTTTTTCAAAGTCATTTTTCTCGAAACTAAAAGGTTTTAGAGGAAAAACTAAAAGGAATAGCGTGTCTAATGATTTTTCTTCTTCTTCAACGACATCTAATATCTCCTTATTTTCACTCCCGGACCTGGCATCATGTTGCCCCTACAAAACATTTGCTTCCCCTCAAATGCTAACTGGATGTAGACTGATGTGACTCGGACTTGCACTCTGGTTTTGAGCAGTTTGCGCTGTTTTTGAAACAGCGCGGAATAAATTGAAAGTTCTCTTATTCTTCCACTAGGGTCGCAGAGGCGTTTCCAAAAAATTCATCCCCACTCTGATGTGAGCATAGTCTGTTTTTCATTCTACGCCGCATCGATGCGGCGTCCAACTTGACTGTTCACTCTGCGTCAGGAGTGGGCGGGTAAAATGTGGAATATCAAACAAACATGACGACATCTAGAGAAGAAATTACTGTTTTTGTTGAGGTGGCCTTGATGGGTAGGTAGGAGTTTTAAATAAGTGACACGGAGATAATATGTACAAAAAGACGATTATATATTTTCAAGAACGACAGACAGAAATTGGTTACGATACAGGATGCTGGCAGTACATGTGGAAAAGTGGCTCCTGACGCTAACCCACAAACCTACAAATCTTATCACAACACATACAGTGTTGCCAAACGTGTCAGATGACTTTGTTGTCATATGTACAAGACATGCCCCCTTTTAAAAGCTAATTCATTTTTACAATATTTTAAAGAAATTCATATAGCTATACAATTTACAAATAATTCTAATATCACAGATAAGTTACTATTAAGGGCAAATGTCAATTAAATCACAGTTAAACATAGAACACAAAAATAATACATTAAAGAATAAATGCCTACAAAACAATTGTCAAGTTTACAATAAATCAAAAGGCTATACAAAATTGGTGATTCCTCAAAGGGTTAAGATGTCAATAATTTACAATAAATAATTTTTCCGATCAACTGATCTTTGTCAAACTGCCTACAATTAACATTAAACGATATGTAACCTGTACAAATAAATTACATTAAAAATTAGTCTGAATCATTGTCACAAATATAATCAAATAACCTAATTGGTTTTGTTATGTTTCTTTTAGGTCGACTATTACTAGTCATCTCCGTGACTGGCCTACTATACCCATGATCTTTCAGTGGTGTTGTATAACACTCAGAAGTATCAGAAGAACCTGAAAGATTAAGACTATTATCAAGACGGTCAAGACCAGACTCAGGAGTACACTGCTGACTGTCGATAATGAGAGGATCAGGATTAGGAGCTGTCACAATTCAGTCAAAGTCAGACAACGTTGTACTCGCAGAACCAATATTCCCTGATGAATGATGAGGCTGAATAGTGCACGAATTTGACAAGTTTTCCAAGGATGTAGATACTTGATCTCTATCTCCCCCTTTTTTATTCTCATAAAAGTCATCAAACTTTGCATAGGTTT
>NW_007382374.1:3766-9187 GCF_000475195.1 Diaphorina citri | reverse complement strand
ACAAGCATCCTGAATCCGTGCCTGCGCGGTTGCTAATAAAACGGTAGACTTCTCACCGGTGTGACAGGTGAGTGTTGTAGCAGGAGACGGACCAGGGGGGACGCTTGGGGGTTGCGGAGCGGGCGGTTTTGTAAAATGTAACAACGTATGATGAGAAGAGCTCTGACACTTGGAACAACGCGACACAGACCTACACTCAGACATAACATGGTTTCCTAAACAGTTGAAACATTTCTTATGTAATTTTACAGTCTCATATCTCTTGGTCGGTTCCATAGCATGAAACGCGGAACACTGAAACAACCTATGACCTTCCTTACACAAGGGACATGAAACGGATGGAAAATTCTGTTGAGTAGTAGACACCAAATTATTACGAGTCGGTCTCATACTGTTAGGATGCGGATGAGATGACGCGGCGGGTTTTCTATGATGCGAAATCTGCGGCATTTGTTCAGTATCTTGACTAATCTCACGAATATGACATTGCTTTTGTACAAACAACATCAATTGTTGAAACGTAGGTACCTCGTTCAGACTGAACTCGGCCTCAAAACGTTGGCGGGTGTTTGTATCAAGCGCACGTAACGCAAGATGCATAGCAAAATAATCAGCGGGTTCACGAAGACCGATGGCACCATAAGCGGAAAAGTTTGTATTAAAGCAATCGTAATGTTTCCTCAGATTTTCAAGAGAATCTGACGACAGCGGACGAAACGAGAAGAGTTTATTCAAATAGAAAGCGCCTAGGTTGCGCTTGTTCTGATATCTTTCAACAACAGTTTTGTAAGCGATAGTATAGTTCGCCCCAGAGAGCGGTAAAGATTCAATAAGAGAAAGAGCGGGACCACCTAGAAAAGTCTTTAGATATTGAAACTTTTCAGTATTAGAAAGCGATTTGTTTTTATCAATAGTCGAATCAAACAACCCGAAGAAATTGGGCCACTCATGCAGATCACCATGAAATACTGGGATTTCTAATTTAGGTAAGCGGGGTGATGCGACAGGAGGGGTTGACACCGACGGTGTGGCAGCGGTACTGGTACTTGCCATCTCAGCTAGTTTCTCCTGTGAAGTTTTAAGATTATTAATCATAGCACAGGCCTTAACCTTATAGTAAAGATCTTCAAAGGCAATTCCCTGAGCCACCGAGGACTTCTGTGTTGTCGAATCTGAAAGTTTCTGACATATGAGAAATATCTCTTCCTGAACAGCATCAAAATCTGCATAGTGAGATTCGATCCTATCATAACGAACCAAAAAGGCAGCTAGATTCTCCTTGATCTTGAGGTCCAATGCGGAAGAGTCAAACAACGATTGCATACGGGCGAAAATCTTTTCCCTACGTTTGAGAAATTTCTCTAACTTTTCCTGATCAGTAGACGACATTTTTCAATGAATAAGTAGGCAACAGTAAAATTCTAAAAGAGGGTTGACCGTGAGCAAAAAAAAAAAAAACTACGTTAAGTGTGTGGGTATAAGTATCATATGAGAAGAAAAAATCTAAGTTCAAACTATAAACAAATCTGAAATACCTATTTATGATCTGAAATGCGAGTATTTCAGGTAACCAGAGAATAAATTCAATTGTGTAAAACGGTCTGATAATAAACAAACTCAAACACAAAGTTAACACAAATAAGTTTGTTTTAACACAAAAATTCATGCAAGTAAGAATGGTTCCAATGACTTACGTACTGCCACAATGAATACTTATACCTATGTATATTTCCTAACTTTCTAGATGCTTCACTAATACACACGGCAATTATGACACTTGAAATTTTAAGGAAAAAGATTAAGAATATGAACATCAATAAAATTGAACATGAAAAGCAAATTTTTATGCAGATTCTACTCTTCACTGAAAAATACGCGGAACGAGCAAATTAAAGCGAATAAGAAAGAATGAAAATTGAAGAGAGAATAATACGATAGGTAGGTAGGTAGGTAAAAGTTAAAAGATAGATTTAGCGAAATAAAATAAGAAACTTGGCGGTTTAGCGAACGAATAGCAAATAGCAAAATAGAAACGCGGTTTGACAACAAAAGAAAGCAAAAGAGTTAGAGATGAAAGACCAAATAGGTAGGTAGGTATCTAGTGTTAAAACGACACAATTAGTAAAACTGATATTACGCGGTTATCACAAAAAATATTACGTAAGAGGTAAAATTAAAGCGGATTAAACACAAAAGCGATTTTGCAACAGAAAAACACAAAACAAAAAAGGAGCCTCTAATCCGAAAACCCAAAACGATTTATAATAAAGACCCCGACCCTTAAAGCGGAAAAAAAGATAGAAAAAAAAATCCCAAAAATGACTAGAAAAAGAAAGAACGCGGTTCAAAAAAATCGATTCGTCCCGAAGACCAAATTTATGTTACGGTAACTCTAGGGAGGGGCAGAGGACTGTAAAGGCTGCCCTTATTTTGGGGACTTTTCTTTGGAGCCACTGAGGTAAAACTTGATTAGTGAAATAGATACTGGGGTCTTACTGGTTGGTGGTCGGATTATTACTAAAGTTGGTTTCGGCGTGCTCCGTTCGATTATTCTCGTTTGTAGCGGGCAATAGGAGGGGAGGTATATGGTGAGGAAAAAAGGAGGTGTACGCAACAAGTCACAGTCCCCTTGGTTTACAATGTCTATAGCATTTTGTCCATTTGGCTAACTGAGGTTTGTTTAGTGTTTCTCTTAAAATCTTCCAACACGAATCCTTCGTCTATAATAGGTCCGGTGTTTCGATCAGCGATGTTGGGTGACCGTTGCGAACAACTGACTAGTGCTTCATTTTGTTTCCCTTGACGGACTTTCTGAAGTGAACGATGGTTCTTTTGCCTGTTGGCATAGCTTTCAGTGGAGCTTTACCCTTGCCTGAAATGTCTTGTGAGCATTTGTCGATGTGAGCGCACAAGATGTCTCAGAGAGTGAACATTTTACCCCTGTGCTAACGGTGAGTGCGATCTGTATCCTTGGGTTGAATGTCTAGTCAGCAGTTAGTGCTTACTGTGTGTGCCGTGAACAAGGCGTCTATAACTAGTTCCAGTTGTCACGTTCTGCGAAGTAAGAGCGGGCTAGTAGGAGCATTTGGTAGCTCGATGGCGGAAATAGGATAGCAGTAATCGTCTGTCCTGGACCGAGTCAGGTGTGTTGATAATAATCTGTATCGTGTAGAGATAAAGGACTAGCTTACAGTTTTGCGATTCGAGTATCTTCCCTTATAATCGATCTGAGATCTCCATCGTTCCTCAATCTCTCACGATCAACTGTATTTGTGTGCGACTACTCTTGTCTATTCGGGAGTCCATTTGTATCTCTCTTCGTGTGTTTACCATTGACTAAGACCAGCCTTCCGTAGAGACAATCTCGAAAACGTCTGAGCTTCAGTTGTATGAGTACCCAAGAGTAGGAGATCATTCGAGGTAAGGTCCTCTTTTTTGAGAGAGTTCTAGTAACTCATGTTGTTGTTTGTTTTACTTGTCCGACATGTGCATCAGCTTACAATTCCGTCTCTCTATCTAGTAACTTCCCTACCCGACACGTCATCTGTCCACGTGGCATGTTGTCCAAGTTGTGAAGCGTGTGAATGTGCAGTGGGAACAAGTGGAAAGCATCGTTGTGTCGACTCTGGCAGAAGGGTAAGTGTCTGACTACTGAGGGGTGGATCTGCCTTTGTAGTTCGACAACCACTCTATACTTCATTGTCAAGAGTATGATGTCACGCTTTTGGTGTATATATGTGTGCAGTGCCGAGTACATTTGGGCTTGTTGGCCACGTTTGTATGTCCAATCCGTCATTTTTTCCTTCTGTTATACGGATCCATCTGCTATAGACGGATTTGCATCCTGGTATAGTGTCTCCTTCTCTACTTCGGGATATTTATTTTAGTGTCCTCTCTGCAGAGCTCTGTATTACAGGGTGCGTACGAACGTAGGGTAGGACGACGGTAGTGGTTTCTGATATTTTGATCGCTGGTGCATAACGATGATCTTTATCACGAGGCTCGCTGGGAGGACTTGGGGGCTGATTTCCGAACTGACTATCGCGTAAATGAGTATCTGTATACGAGTAAGGAGGATGCGTTCGGGAAGACGTTCGCGACTTTTGAACTGATCGCGTCCGGGTACGCGTTAACATGTGAGAAAGCCGGTTCGAGCGCGCGAGGGTGGTACACCCCGAGGCAGTAACCTCCCCTGGCATTGTTACTACACAGCCGTGACTATCACCACCAAATCCAGACCGCTTAAATCGCACCGGCCATATTACCTGAAGCCAGCTGCCTCGCATGCGTCCTTATGGTTGTGTGTCTTGTAGCGGTGCATGAAGTACACTCAGGCTTGTTGGGTTTGGGGCGAGTGGAGGTTTGCCGATATGTATGGGCGGGGCTCAGCCCGTTCAGGGTTCGGAGTGAAGAAATCAGTAACCAGGATGCTCTTCGACTGTGGTGATAGGGAGGTTGGCGTGTAGTAGACGAAAGACGCTCCTGCGTCGGGAGGGTTCGTGCCATTGATTGAACTGACAAGTCTGGTGAGTTCTTCTTCGGTGCAGGATTGCTCGAGGAGGGACTTCGTGTTGTAACATCCTCATCGGGGAGGCATCGTGTTCACGCGTACAGCGCCTGATGTACCTTGTGGGATAATGGGTCGTCTGATGTCTGTCTCGTCTATACATTCCCAACATAAATCCCTCCGAGAGAGAGTGTCTCCGACACAGACAAACCCAACACCCAAGAGATCCGTCCGCAGCCACCGTCACTCCTCCCTGTGATCTGCACCCGACCGGACCAAACGGCCTGGCGGTTGAGTATACCGCCCACTTCACTATTCCCCATATCCACATACCTGTCCAACTCACGCCATGACTAAACCTCCTCCTCCCTCCTAAACTCTCACCTCCGTGACGTCCATTTCCATAACCTCCGCATTACTCCTACCTCCCTCCATGACCACTCCCGAACTGAAACTCGGGACCCCCGCCGCCACCCCATGTCCTGCGCCAACCTCAATGACTATCTCTCGCCCACCGTGACCACTGCCAGTACCTTCTCACCACAAACATGTCCGAGCGGCGCGCGCGCCATAAAGCTACTCCGTCCATGTCAGCCTCAAACAAATAAACGCTGAGATATCCTCCCGCAGGAAGTGTGTGAAGTCTTGTTCTAACCGCCAAAGGTTGGGCGTTGCCGAGTTTCATAAAGGACATGTCTTTTCCCTTTTACTTTCTGTCCGAAATTCTTCTTAAATAGGTGAGGCTGGACCCATTAAATATAAACCAACCGCTCGAACGCACGCAGAGACAACGCATTAATCGGGCTGTCCCCCACTTCCCTCTGAATCCGACCCCACTGCTCTCCTGAGCTCTGGACTACCGGATCGCCAAGGCGGCGCGCGCTGGTGCGATACTTCGCGGGTGACGAGGAAGA
>NW_007382374.1:0-338 GCF_000475195.1 Diaphorina citri | reverse complement strand
GGCAAACTAACAGAAGGTAAGTCCGATGAGATTTTAGACAAGATGACAGCCTCTGTAGTAACTTCCAGTGACGAGACCTGAGCGGGAGTTAACCTACACAGAACATTACCTCTACTCTGAAACGTATGTTCATTGCCAATACCTGAAATATTCGTGCGAGATGATGAACACTTCAGTCCCAGTTTCTGAACAACACTAGCACTAATACAACTTATCTGGGATCCAGGATCGATCAATAAACGAATAGGTTGAAAATGCCCACAAGCATCCTGAATCCGTGCCTGCGCGGTTGCTAATAAAACGGTAGACTTCTCACCGGTGTGACAGGTGAGTGTTGT
>NW_007382373.1:5147-9187 GCF_000475195.1 Diaphorina citri | reverse complement strand
CACGAGTTCAATTCCAAATTGTCAACAGGAATGTTGAGGATGATGGAGACAATTGGTTTCACCCCTGAACAAGAAGAAAGGAAAGCAGGAAGACTCAGGTCTAAGATACTTCTGATACCAATACCACCCATATGGATCGGGAGACTCGCTTGCTTTAACTGTATGTCAGTCAGGTTCACATTCAAAATTTCTTGAAGGCTTGATCTAATTATATCATCCATATTCATCAGTTCTTCTCGAAATTTGAAAGTTGGTACAGTTCTCAGTGTATATAACATTTTCGGTATCCCAAGACAATTTTTCACCAAGAAATAAGCAAATTGTTTTGGAAGCTTATTCAATCTATCCACCATCAACTGTAGATTTTCAAGTCTTTGTTTCAAAGGAGTCTTGAAACCTCCTGGACATAATGGGGAACCAAGTAGCATGAGATCATCTGAGTGAACAGTACGAATACCAGGGAGAATAGCTTTCAAACTTGTTTCAAAGTTGACATCAATTACTTCAGAAATGAAATACAGCTCACATTTCACAGGGTTGATGTTGAGACCAATCTTCTTGGATTCAGCTATGAGAGTCTGTATATCTTCGAGCACAGTATCAGGGTCACCAGCCAGTGTTCCATCATCTAGATAGAAAAGTTTCAGCTTGGACTTGAGCATGAGAACAATAGGTTGAATTGCTAGACTGAATGTGAGTGTACTGGTGGGATCTCCTTGTTGACATCCAACTTTGGAATCAATAGTTTTTTTACCAAAAAATAAGACAGATGGTGATGCATAGCTTTGCCAAAGAAATGGATACAACTCTGGTACATGTTCTTTCACTTGTTGGAGTAAGACATCCCTTTCCACGCTATTAAACGCGTTCTGATAATCAATTTTCAAGAGTACTTGGTTAGTTTTACGATTAGCTTCAATGAAAGTACGTGCCGCATGTACGATGGATTCACATCCCTGATGAGTGCCAAATCCCAGTTGGTAAGGTTGAAAGTAATTTTTACACTTATCTTGTACAGCAATACAACATATTTTGGCAGCTAGTCTTCGAAACACACATCCCACAGCTATTGGTCTCAAGCCTCCATCTTTCTTGTATAAAGCACATAGATTAGCGCCAAAGAAATATCTGACTATTTCATTATTGATCTTTCCTTGTAAAATGAGATTGACAAGTTTCGTAATATTTTCCAAAAGCTTGACACCATGCTCACCAGCAGACTTGGAGGTCAAATCTTTCAAATGCTGGGGAGAAATTCCATCAACTCCTGACGCTGATCCATTAGGAAACGAGGATATAGATTTTTGAACTTGGTTCACCCTCGTTTGAAGATATATGGATGAATCATTCGGAGGGTCAGGTAAATTAATGTCACGAGAAGGCGAAGGATGCATGCGAACTAACTTTGCATGATTCTCATCAGTACAATCAGCAATGGAGTCATTGGAACTAATGATTCTCAAAGCGCCTTTTGTATCAAAGTCTTCTATTTTCTTTTGAACACGTTGCTGAATTGTCAGAGGCTTCTTCCTCTGAGCAATTTTAACCTCAGGTAGCGTTTGAGAAGATGCATTGCATTTCACGAGAGTCGTAAGTGATTTATTATTCCTTTTGTCTGGAATCCTCAAACACTTGTAAGAGAACTGCATGAGTTCAAACCAGTCTTCAAACGTATTACTATTGACACATTTCAAAATGCATTGAGAAAGCTTTTCAGCTATTATATTTCGAGCACCTTTTGGAACACGCTTCAGTATAGGAATGCTCTTTTTCATGGAGACAATATCATTGATCAAATTCGTATTCGTCTCATCTAGTTCATCGAGGGAGATGTGCGCCATGGAATTCTCTCGATGTTTTTTAGCCACATGTAGTCTCAGACCGCGCAAATTCCTAAAGGATTTGTTACAAAGACCACATATAATTTGTGCTTCCAAATCTGTTGTTATTCTTTGTGAATGAGTTTGAAACTCAATAGGAGGATCCCTTTGTGTATCATTTAACTGTGAAACTTCTCTAACTTCAATCGATGCATCAGCCATTGATTTATGGGACATTCTGATATGCATTTTGACACCCCTCTCTGACTTGAAGCTTTTATCACAGTATTGACATACATTGGACTTGGAGAGAGGCTGGGATGACGATTTTTGCGTGCAATCTGGAGGAAAATTATCATCCGGACAAGGAGGAGACTTTTGCATCGAGTCTGATAGATCGCCTTTTTGGACTTGGTCAAAAGAGTCTTCATATACGGAATCATCAGAAGACGAGGATGAAAGTCGATATTTCGGTCTCCAATATCTTTCATCTCTATCAGGGGGTCTTGCACGCTGAAAAGGAACAGCCGCAGAGGGCCCTGGAATCTGGGACATTTTTCTTCACATACGGAAAATTTTGAAAAAAGACAGAGTGAGAATAAAATATAGGGATGTAATTGTGATTTAGCAATAAACAATTGAAAGAAAAAGTTCCAAATTAAAGAAAAACTGAAGATCGAATTTTCAGAAAATTTTAGAATATTTTCCGAGAGCTGCAAGTTTACGTGGCGGTGGCTAGGGCCATTCAGTTAAGAATAGTTCACTAATTATTATTGAATTTCAATCAACATATTCCAGGTTTAAATCAAATGGAGCACGCGCCCAATGGATTTCGCTGTGAGGTGTGCCATGGATATTTCGACTCCAGGGAGGGACTCAAAGAATTACTGCGCCATATGCGTACACTACACGGTATCAAATGTAACAAGGATACGCGACATCTTAGTAGTGTGTTTGATAACTTTGGTAGAATCAAGATGACGTCCTATCCAGAATATTGCGGCCCTAGTGAGTATTAGATGACTGAACGTGCTGTTTTTCTGTTTACATTTAACCGAGCACAAATCTGAAATAAGTGGGAAAAAAACATATGATTCAATATCATTCAATACAATATGACTACAAATAAAATTGGCACAAAACTAATGTAAATGCAGTTTCTTTGTGTTATTATGTCACAACTTTGGTACTCACTGCAGCATTGTAGGATTTTCCCAATATCTCAATAATCCTAAAATCCAATGTTTACCTACCATGCTGGCACCGGTCGCTATGCGCATTTATATGTCATAGCTACTCATTTTCCTCACGAGGCTGAGTGGGCCCCGCAACAGCCAGCCACGGAATCAATCATTTGCATGATACAAATTTCTTGACCCCGCCGAGAATCGAACCCGGGTCTTTTTCCTCCTCTTCCCCTGTCCTATACCTCTTGATTGAAATAGGACAATCCCCATTTTAATGCGGGACCGAGCTTATTCTAAGGCCAACGCAGAATGAAACCTACTACAAAGGTTTCAGTATCTGGTCCTTTTTCTCCGGGTTGCCTTAAAAAGAACAAAAGAAGATGTGGTAAATTAGATCTAGGCTCTATTTGAGCTAAATTTTTTATGGCCTTTTAGGCACCTTTCACAACTGCAGTGCCGGTATCGAGTGGCATCCGCTGCTGCAGTATTAAGTTATGAGGGCGAAGTCAAACAAACACGCGTTCGCAAAGACGCGTAAAAATGTGCAGGTTACTATTCGCTTTTGTTCAAATAAATAACATTTACAATATAAACAAATAAACATATAAAACGAAAAAGTTTAACTATAAATACAAAATATATTAAAACGAAGTTATTTTCATGAATATAAATGGCTAAATGGTAATGGTATAGACTCAGTGTTGAGAAACTTGAAAAAGTAATCTCGCCGTTAATTTTTAACTTAAAAGGCTGAAAATTTAAATGAACAAAAGCCTCAAAACTGGACTAAACCCAAAAAAGTGTTGCTAAAATGCGATCGCTTAGGCTGGAAATACATCATTATAAAAAGGGGTTAACGTAGAGGAGGTAACTTTAGCGCTGGATCGCCGAAATTTTTAGTTGTTCACGATTCATGATTGGGAGGTGTGATTTGATCGGACCGCATGGATTACATTACCCTAGAGTAGAGTAATCAAAACACGCTCAGTCGAGGGTACCACATTCACCAGTGACGCGAGCGGAACGTGCGCCT
>NW_007382373.1:0-630 GCF_000475195.1 Diaphorina citri | reverse complement strand
TTTATGTATGAATTGGCTAATGTGTCTCGGCACGTAAAATCCCATACCAAACTCTGCCCCATGCTCCAAGGAATTACCGTCGCTCCGTCAGGTCTCTTGCCATCACTTCTGCTCAAACCAACAGGTTCCAATTGTGCTGGGATGTTGATACTGGTTAGAGCTCTCTGAATAATACCATTCACTTCAGCATGTCTATAGTAACGTCCTCCACTCTTCTCACAGGATAATGCATGATGTCCTCTCTCATCAACTGTTTCGCCACATTTACATTTGAAAGATCTACAAATTTTACTTCCCAAACGCAGTCCAACACAAATCTGAAAAGCTTGGTCATCCAATATGGTACCTATGGCTTTGGAAGGTATGACATGTAACCAAGCACCAGATTCCTTGTTTTGCAGAGCTTTCAATCTTGCCACATCTTTGTCATCTTCTAAATTTAAATCTCGTTCAAGTTTGTTTTTCAAAACAATTTCATCCCACTGATGTTGTACAAACATATCCTGAGGTATCTCTTCATACTGGGTTTCCCACAAAAATCTTCCCTCTGGCCACGAGTTCAATTCCAAATTGTCAACAGGAATGTTGAGGATGATGGAGACAATTGGTTTCACCCCTGAACAAGAAGAA
>NW_007382372.1:5566-9187 GCF_000475195.1 Diaphorina citri | reverse complement strand
AGTTTCAGTATCTTGCCGGGAATTTTACGAGCCACAATTCTGTATCCTGTTCCCCAAACGTCGTTTTCCACTTCTTCAATTATTCTTCGCCAGCATTCTTCTTTAGACTTTCTTATTTCTAACCGTAGTTCTTTCTTTGCTGCTTTGTAGTCCGTACGGGCTAATACTTGATTATAACCTTTCTTATTGTTCCTTGTCATTATCCTCTTCTTCCTGATGCATTCTTTTCTCAAGTCGTTGATTTTTTGTGTCCACCAATATACTGGTTCATGTTTGTAGTTTTTTCCGCCTCCTCTCTTCGTTAGTATAGCATCACAGGTTTCCTTTAGGGTATCTTGCAACTGTTCTGCATCTTTTGGGGGCGATCTTTCACACAGTTGCTTGAACTTATTTTGAAGGGCGTCGCTTCGTTCTGTATTGAATTTCCAGCCTTGTTTAGCCTGTTCGTGTCTTCTGGGTTGTGCATTGTCGTCTTCCCCGAGTAGATTAAATGTGATATACCTATGTAGGCTGAGAGTAAGTTCGTTTTCCTGTACTTTCCACTCCGAAATGTCTCGTAATGTATTCGCAGAACATAAGGTGATGTCGAGTATCGAGTTTTGTTGGTCTCTCACGAATGTAGGTGTGTCGCCTTGGTTTGCAACGTAGAGGTTTTCCGATCCCATCCAATCTAGTAACAAGTCTCCTCTTCTGTCGTTCTTTTTGTTACCCCATTCTCTGGTTTTAGCATTAAAATCGCCGCCAATGACTAGTTTCCCCTGCCATCCATTTATATCTCTGGAAATGTTTCCTATTACCTCTTCTGCTATTGAATCATCTACATTAGGGGAAATGTAGACGCTGACAACCATTAAGTCTGCCGTTTTGACACATACATATCCTCTCTTCCTTATGATTTTATCCACTTGAAGTTTGTCATCTTGAATTACGATCGCCGCATCTATGTTTTGGTCCACAATGTACTTCTTATCTAAGGCAATTTTGACGTTCGGTTCGCTGATGAGTATGATATTCGAGTTGATATGTCGGCTATATGCGTCGAGCATGCTATGCGCATCCTTCCTTCGGTCAACGTTTATCTGCAGAAACTTTAGGTTAGTTGCTTGAGTCATAATAGATCTGTGTTCAGGCGTGTCTTGTTTTCCAGCCTGGCCTGGTTAACCAGTTTCCTGAATATCTGGCAACCCATTGATCCGCTTCTGTGACCTTCCTCACCGCAATCCCGGCAGAGAACGTTGTTTTTGCAGTCTTTAGCGAAATGTCCCTTTTGGTTGCAGTTGTTGCACGTATCTTTCTCCACTCTGCTAGCGTCACAGTTGTGTGCCATGTGCCCGAGTTTCTGACAGTTAAAGCAACGTGGGACATCTATGCATTCTACAACTCGCGCCGTGTTCCATCCAATCTTAATGGTTTCTTCTCTTATCATTCTGTTTGCCGAGTCCACCTCGACTTCTAGTTTTGCCGTTTGAGTATTCCCTCTTTGGGTCTGTCTCAAGCTGACAACTTGCCAATGATTCACTGATAACCCAGGTAATCTCTTAAGTTCTTCCTCTAGTTCTTCTCTTGTCATTGACGTTTCCAACTCTCTTAAGAACAGACTCTTATATCCTCCTTTCCCTCTGGCTCCTTTCCAGATTCTCCCACTACTGATACCTGACTCTGCCACTTGCCCAATGACTGTCTGAACTTTCTCTTGCAGTGCGCACAGTGCTCCTTCTTTTTTTTCTTCTACAGTGATTCTCATATCGCCAGATTCTGTCTTCATTACTCCTGTTATTTCCACTCCCAGTTGTTTTGCCACTTCATTGCTAATTTCCTTTTTTAGTTCTCTAAGAGTCTCATCGTACTTCTCTTCATTTCCGGTTTTCATTTTTATGTTTAATGTCTTGAACGTTTCTATCTTCAGAGGGGGTCTGGTTATCATTGTGTTGTTGCTAACGGTGTTTGGGACGTAAATCCGAATCTCTTTCTCGGTGTTGCGAAGTTCCATTTCCAGGAGTTTCCTTAGGGCGCTTCGGTCTACTTTTTCAGTGGTGACTACTCCTAGTGTTCCCTCGATGGAGTGTTCTCTTCTTATCTTCTGTATAGCTTTGAACGCGTTCGTTGTCGTTTCTTCCTGTATCAAAAAGATCCTTCTTCTTTGAGTCACTCCTCCGATTTTTATTGTGTTCTCCATCCATTTATATTCTCCTTCCTCGTGATCTATTTGCATTCCTCCTTCTTCATCATCTTCATTATTCGACAGCATCGACGTCATCTCTGGGAATCTCGACATTGCGGTTTCCACCAATCTTGAGTTTTCCTTCTTTTTCATAACTAAGATCGTATCATCTTCGACTGTTCCTATGAATGGGTTTCCTTTCTTCGTTTTGGTATTTATAAAGAGGTGTTCTGGCCAATTTCTTCCTGCAAGTTCTTCTTTGTCTTCCGGGGTCATGATTCCGCTGTTTTCCAACTTCCCTCGTATGTATCCAATTTCTACCTCTTCTCTTTTAATTGCCCCTCTGCACCTTTCACATATAATGGGCTGTTTAATCCCGCTTACTGAAGTTGACTCTTGTGGTATTTCTTCATCTGGGGTTCTTTTGGTTAGTTCCTTCATCGAGTTTACTTCATTCTGCTTTTCCTTCTGCACTGTAACTATTTCCTCTGACTCTTGATCATCCAATTCTAATAGTGTCGTTTCTGGTACCTTAGGTTGGCTAGTGTTGTACTTTAGGGTTCCTTCTATTTTTAATACTTTCTTTGCTATTTTGGCCATGTGTCTTACTTTTTCTTTGATTTCTACCTTCGTGTTAACGTTTTTTTCAATTAGTTTGTGTAGTATGGTCATTTCAACGCACATTTTATTGACTTCCTTCAGGTATTCTTTCATTTCATCGTTGAGGACTGGTGACAACGTCATTTCATCCGCCTTTCTTTTCTTACTGGTTCTCGGGGTAATCATATCTGTTTCAGCCACCGTCGTCGGAGGTTGTTCTCCTGTTTGCAGGTTGTCAGCTCTCATTGACATATTCAACAAGTCAGTTTCAGCGCCAACGGTCCGTACATGAGAACCCGCCAGTATTGGGGATGTTGTTTCCATCGGATCATTTTTCTCCTCTGCCTCTCCTCCGTCCATGAATGATCGTTTCTTCGGCCTTTAGTTATATAAGAAAAAATTCCATGGGTATTCAAAGAGGGGAAAAGAAAGAAAATCAATAAGAAATTTAACACGCACTTGGTGAAAAGGAACTCAACTAACGCGCACTGGGTTGCTTCACTATAACGCGCCAAGTATTAATCCAGTCAAGATCAACCTCCTTCATCTGGATTTTTAAACAGCTGATTTAAACGTTTCTTTACGTTTTGAATTTAAAATTTTTTCGTTAACTAACTCAGAGTAAGTTTCTTACTCTGAGTTAACTAAGGGTCGAATTTTAAAACCGGATTACCTTGTAGGGGCGGTTAGGCTTAGAGTGTTCGGAGAGGTTTTAAGAATTTTTTTTCTAAAACTACTTTCAGTTCCTGTCTTAGTTAGTCAAACTAATTGTCCAACATTACTTTCCCACATAGAATAGCTCTCCTAGAAGCTAATCCTGACCAGGATTAAATGATAATCCGAGTTTAAAATTCGGCCCT
>NW_007382372.1:0-3251 GCF_000475195.1 Diaphorina citri | reverse complement strand
TCTAAAAGGAGGAGAATGAGGAGAAAGAATGAAATAGAGCATAGAGGGAAGAAGAAGGGGACGTGAAGCTAGAAGGAGAGGAATAGGGAATGAGAGAAAAAGAAAAGAAGGAGCCAATAAAGGAAATTGGAAAGAAATATCAAAGTGGTTGAAAAAAAAAAGTAGAAGAGAGGAAAGAAAACAAGGTGGGCCCGTCCCTCCGGGAATATTTTAGCCCGTAGTTTATTCGATCGTGGTTAAAGAAATACCTATGTACCTACCTAATTTGTTTAAAATTCAGTTTTTTATTATTATTATTCTTGATTTGATTTTTTGATTTTACTTTCATATAATGATTTAAAATCAAGACTAGAGCCCGTTCTCCCTTTATTCCCAATATAAGGTTTAAGTCACCCATACATTTATTGGCCTTGCTCGGCGTAACTTAACATACAGGTGACGCTAAAACCGGTCTTAAAATAACGACTGAAGTGTTATCTAAAACTTCCTCGCTTTGAGTTCATAGGTCGTCGGGACAAATTTCAAGATCAGAGCTCATTTGTGTGAGGAAATGTGAAAAAAATCCCCCAAGAACCAGTTTTTTTTTTTGGTTTTTTGGCTTTATGGTTTTCTGGACAAAATTTGCACCACCATTTTCGTGTTCCTGGTAAAAGACCTTTAATTTGATATAATAGGTCGACCAGGTTTGGATAAGTCCTTCTATGGGGACAGACAGAGTGACAGACTGACGACACCGAAGCGAATACAATAGCCCGTCCACTATACCTACCTTTTTTTTATTACTATCGTAATAATAAAGGAAGGACGGACTAAAAAAGGAGGAAGAGGAGAGGGAGAAGAAAATCGAGGATAGAAAGGTAGGTACATAATTACGTAGGAGTAGGCGAACGAGGAGAAAGAGGTAGGAGGACAAAAAAAGGAAAAGAAGAAGAGGGAAAGAGAGAACTAAGAGGATAAAGAGTTGATGAAAGTAAAAGAAGAAGAAGAAAGAGGAGGAGAGGAAGTAAAATTTGAAGCCACGGGAAGAGTTATGTTTTCTCTCTCATTTTTCGGGAAATTTTGAGATGATTTAAAGAGTCAAAAAAAAACTCCAACCCCCCCTCCACCTCCTCCTCCTCACCTCTTACTTTCCAAAAAATGGGCGGCCTTCCTTTTTCAAAAAATCAGAGTCAAAATTATAGCCTTAAGGAACTTTTTCTTATTTCTTCTATCTCTCTCTCCCTCCCTCTCTCTCTCTTTCTCTCATCATCATCATCATCATCATCATCATCATCACATGTTTAATCCACTTTGTTCAATCATTAATCTCGTCTTACTTCACCGCATTCCCCTGATTCATTATTGTTTGTTATTGCGTTCTTCTTCAAGCCCTTTCTTCTTCCTCTTGATCATCTATCCTCCGCGTCTTCTCTTCCGCTCGTTCATCTCTTTCCTTTGTTGTCATGATCTCCGTTATAAGTCTGCTGATCGTCGTCCAGTCTTCTTGAGATTTCAGCATGTTCTTTATCAGGTTGTCTGCCGTGAGTGTTTCTCCTACTTGGTTACTTGCTTCCTCCCTGTTTCTTGTCCATCTGGCACATACAAAAAGGGAGTGTTCAGCCGTATCACTTTGGTCACAATATCGGCAGATTGGTGAGCTCCTCAGTTTGAATCTGTGTAAGTAAAAGTTGAAACAACCGTGTCCGGACAGTACTTGGGTTATGTAGAAGTTCAGGTTGCCATGTTTCCTCAATACCCACGGTTTTATACTTGGAATGAGCTTCCTTGTCCATTCCCCTGTGCTCGAGGTTCTCCATGCGAGCTCCCAGTTGTTTATGGTTAATTCTCTATGATCTGCTTTCTGTTCTTCAGTGAGGCCAAAAGTCTTTGCCCGTTCTTTGATCATCAGATCAATTGGTGTTATCGCTGCGATTACCTGTAGGGCTGTTGTTGAGATTGTTCTGTACGCGCTGGTGACATTTAGTAGAATTTTCCTCTGTACCTTTGTTAATTTGTCTTTGTATCTTTGAGTTTCCGTGGCTTTGCTCCAAACGGGGGCCGCATACATTATTATTGATTCTGCCACTCGGTATATAAGTTTTCTTTTCATGTAGCTAGGGCCTCCTTTCTTTGGCATGATTCTAATCAGTGCGTTAGCTCTGTTTGCTGCTTTTTCGGTGACTGCGTCCACATGTGCTCCAAAACTGAGCTTGCGGTCCAGCGTCAGTCCGAGGTATTTCACTTGATCCCGGAGTAAGACAGGTACTCCGTCCACAATGATATTGATGTGGCCACATTTTTTCCTCCCTATCAATAGGGTAGCCTCTGTCTTTTCCGGGGCCAATGTCAGGCCTTGGTTCTTCAGCCAGGTGCTAATCTTTGTTAGTGTTTGGTTTGTTAGGGATTCGAGTTCGCTTTCCTTTCTGGCTCTTACTGCTACCGCCAAATCGTCAGCGTAGCCGACGAGTGTAACATTAGGGGGCATGTTCAGTCTGAGTAGCTCATCGTAGAAAACATTCCACAGCGTCGGAGCCGCCACTGAGCCTTGGGGGATTCCCGCACTCATTTTCATCCTTTCTCCATTAGGTGTAATTAGCTCTCTATCTTTGAAATACGACTTAATCAGTCTTACGATATACGATGGTGTATTTTTCATTTCAAGGGCTGTTATGATCTTGTCCCATGGTGCTGATCCAAAAGCATTCCTAATATCCACTGTTATCAGCAGACATAGATTTCTGGTCTTGTAGGATTTCTTCCTTTCGTTGTCAGCTATATCGTAGATTTTCTGTATGGCTTGCACCGTTGACATATTAGCTCTAAATCCGAACTGATTGGGTGATAGTCCGTTTTCTCCGAGAGCGCTTTTTAGTCTTTTGACCAGTAAACATTCGAATAGCTTACCACATGTGTCGAGCAGACATAGTGGCCTATAAGACGAGGGAATGAATTCGGGTTTGTTAGGTTTAGGTATAAGCACCACTTTTGCTGTCTTCCAAGCGGCCGGGAAAATACCTGATCTTAGAATCTCGTTAAACACTTCGAGAAACACCGTTGGACTTCCAAGTCCTGTGCATTTCAATATCTCAGGCGTGACCTGGTCAGGGCCTGGAGCCTTACCACATTTCAGCGCTAATAAGGATTCTCCTAATTCCTCTACATTAATCAGTGGGATTTCTTCTCGTTCTACCTCTGTTACCGACCATTCTACCAGAGGAGATTCTGGAAACAGTGTGGTCAGGATTTCTCTTTCAAGTTGAGGGGAAAGTTTC
>NW_007382371.1:6151-9187 GCF_000475195.1 Diaphorina citri | reverse complement strand
TAAAAAACAATCATTTCAACAGAGATAATTTACATTTTAATAAGCAGGGAAAAAGGAATATTTGTGGAATGTTGAGGTCATACATGTTAGAGGATAAATCTTTTGACTCACTTGAAAAACCAAAAGTTCCCACCAGTAGTGAAAGGCCCCCAACACATACACCTGCAACTTCGTCAACAGCTGATTTACCTACATTATCTACACATGGGAATAGGTATAGGAATGTTACTAGTCCTAATCAAAATAAAATCAATGCTCATCCCAATCAGTGCAAAGATAATGTTAGGCCTAACAGATACGAACCCAGGTACTCACATGGTAGGAACTCAGGTACTAGTGGTCATTCTCATGTTGGTAACAGGGGTGGTGTCAGGGGTAAGGCTAGGAAACAGAACAGGTCTTTCCGTACTCGTGTTGTTTATAACAACTCTTTTACACCTAGGAATAGGACACGTGGGTCAGGTTCTGGTTTTGGTTTTGCTGACGGCCGTGGTTACTCTCCTCACCTTCCTCCTCCTCCTCCTCCACCTTTTTATGATTATGGTAATTATTCTTACTATCCATATTATGACCTCCGTCATGTCCCCTACTATTATGACGTTTCTCGCGATTCTAATCGTTATGATTATTATCAGGACACTTACCTGAACTCAGGTACAAATCGTTTTTTCTAGCTAGGAGCGGCCACAGTCCACTGTGTAATTTCGTGACCCATTGGAGCCACCCCTTCCGTTTCTACTGTCTCTGAGGAAATGGCTAGTGGATCTAGGTGTCGGTAGTATGGGTCCCCCGGAAACTAAGACTACTCGTTCTACGCGGACAAGGAATCGTAACAGAGGCGCCTTTTTTGCGACGGGTTTCAGCGTTTTGAACTGTGTAGGCGTCGGTCTCTTCTGACCTTGTCCCGAGTAAAAGGTCGTTGCAAGGTTGTTGTCACCACAAAGTATATGATGTACTCTTCCTTTGGCTGCCTTTCGTTTTTTCAGTAAAGTCAGACTAATTCTACGTATCTATACCTGAGTCACTGAATTCTGTAACTGGTTTCAGGATGTGATAAGTCTGAAAAAGGTCCAGCTAAAGCCAGGAGGTACTTTCATAGCGGTGCACGTTTTGACCTGAAACCCCGCGAGCAAGAGTGGTATATTGTAACCAAGAAAAATTCCCCAGAACCACTCACTCACGCACTCATCACGCAACCTGGTGACACCATGCTTCGCACTATTAACAGAGTTTCGACCTGGTATGTTAAGAGTGAGATAATATTTGATTGACACTCCTCGCTGAATGCTCGACGTAGAAGGGCGATCGTGATGAATCTATCTATCGTTCAATAACTCCACACAAATGTTGTACACCTTGAGAGCTCACAACACGCTAGTATAATTCCTCATATATACAACCACATCGAGTACTCTACCCGGAGGTGCTGATGATTCGAAAATGTGTGGACACCACTGTTCATTTATTGTCCAGGTGTATTTATGGACAATCCTAGTTGTTAGTAGAGTAACGTCCCGACCCAATTCCTAGTTATCTATGATCCTGAGTCACTGAAATCTGTAAATGGTTTCAGGATGATATTCCAGCAATGCATAGTCTACCAGTGAGGTACTTCACGGGTGCACGATGTTCACGAAACCGGAAATAGTGGTAATAACCAAAATGCAGTATGTTTTACGACATAGTACTCATGAACACACACGAGTACCAGGTAACGAGGATGAGTGGTGCGATAAACTAGATATCGTCAAGGTAGTACTAACTTACAAAGACCTCAGTATTGCCCCAATGAGAGAGATAGTTGGACACTCCTAAGACTCCGTTACCACTGGACCTCAATTACATAAAGTCTGAATGTCCGGGTAGGTTCCTGAGAGACTCCATTAACAGGTACAAAATCTAAATAGAAAGATATCCATTAGTGTGATCAATCCGAAATGGAAGTGTCTTATACTTCCTCTTCGTTGTCCGTACTACACTATTGAGGACCTCGTCCATAGCGACAAGTATGTAGGTACTGGGAAGAGCGAGGGATCCTTTGTTACCTGTTTAGGTTCTCTCTTCTACCTACCAACCCTGATACCACTCATCCTCGACTACCGTTCCTGTCAGTCTAATATACTGCAGTAACAAAGTCGCTTTGCGCAACGGTGACTACTCAGAATGGTAGGATCATCCAAATATAATTATCAGCGGTAGTTATACTACACGGAAGGTATAACCTCCTTAGTGACTTTTGTTAATCTAGTATGTCAAGTAGGTTGAACCAAACGAAATCCAACCGAATATTTGGTGCCAATTCATTTTTAGAATTATCTAGCGGTGTTGGTTAAAAGGTGACGGTATTTGAGTTATTAAAAATAGTAGAACACTCCTTCGTCGTCACGAGGAGTGTTCCATGAAATTACTCACTCCAGTAACGCATACATGTAACGTTGCGGGTGGGGGTGCAAGAATGGTCAGACAGTACAGACTGGTCCCATATAGGACTATACAACTGTTCTGATAGACTTTAGCTACCCGAAAGTCGGTTCTAAGGCTATATTCCTTATCGTACTTCTAGTCGTAACAGTTAATCCCAGGACTAGAGTACCGTATACTCGACTATCTGAGACACGTAAGTCTACCTATGTTGAGTTTTGTAAAACCTTTGCCCTCTTTATGCTACTCTCTAAGATGGCAATGAGTCACTATTTGATAAACTTAACGGTCCATTCGTTTGTTACAATGGTGGTAGTGATAGTGGTAGTAGTAGTGATAGTCTACTATTACGTTCTCTGCTGTTACTACGGTAGCTCTAGTCGTCTGTCCCTGCATGATTCCTCCCTTATGAGTCACACCCGAGTCGAGGGAGACAGGTGATTGTGTCTTAGTCTAACACCTCTTGTGTGTAGTATTAGTCCTGACGAGTATACACAATCTATATAGGCAATACTTTCGCCTGCCAAATACAAGTTATCATCTTTTTTCCTCTTCTTCTTCTTCTTCTTCTTCCTGTAAAGAATGAGGAATATTCTCACCAGCAGAACGTTAGTC
>NW_007382371.1:0-3861 GCF_000475195.1 Diaphorina citri | reverse complement strand
ATTGTTTTTCTCTATAATTAGTTTTGTGTTCCTTGCTAGAATTGTAGCTGGCTGGAGTTCTTAGCCGCCGAGACTTAGGAATCGTACTCTTCTCTGCCTGAGAAACATTGATAACCTTAAACGAGTTATTACCGTTTTAAGGTATCAATTTCCAGGCAGAAGTACATTCCTAAGTCTCCGCCGGCCTAAAACTCCTAGACCAGAAGATACAAATTCTAGCAAGAACAACACAACTACATCTATCGAATAAACATAAACACGTATTTTTAATCTAAAAATAGTATTTTTTGTAACACATATAAAAAAGTTGACCAATACTTATTACACTGCGAAACAAGATATTCTTTCCACTTATCTCTCCCGTCACAAATTCTAGTGTTCGAAATCAAAATTCATAATTTTACTTCCATAATTAAAACAATAAATATAGTATTTGAATCGCAGTCAGCCACTCCAATCCATACACCACGATAATTTAAGCTGCTTTCATTTGTAAAGTAGGATTCAACTCATAGTCCCCATGATCCAAGTAAACTGTAAAATAACTTAAAAAGTTATAGTATTCATAATTAATGACATAAGTCAAACTACATACGAATACCTAGCAAGTAGTGAATATTTTCACTTACCTATTTTATTTCTAACCGTAAGCTGACAGTACATATACTTACCAAGGTTAGGATAGGCCCTTAGTGACCCTACAGCAAACCAGGAACGGGAAATTGTCAAGGACAGTGAACTTATGATTGTCCCGTTCTTCTGTCCTAGTAACCCCCACTAAAGTTAGGTAATTACACTCTTTTTGACGGGTTTAGTACATGTAAGTGGGAACTTACACTTGTATTCATACGCTGTATGGTTGGTTCTGGCGGAAATTATACTGTGCGGTACATGACTATCTGTGGTCCAAAGAGTCGGCTCATGTATTTAAGCGCCTAGTAGATCTTGGACGGTAATCAAGAGGCTCACGTTTGGGTCGGCCTACCCTAGATCACATACGCCGTCAGTCGCGTGTGGAGTCAATGTTTTAGAATGCGTGTTATTGTCGTAGGTTACTCCTTCGTCTTACTGAACGTAATTAGTCTCCCCTTACGACCGGTAGCTAGGAACATAGTTTTCCTCTAGGCCTTGAACACCTAGCGATCATGCCGCAGACTCGACCCTCCTCTGAGGACCACGGGACTAGTGTTCAGAAGTCTTATGATAATTTGGGACTCACGACGAAACTCCACCAATCTTTACTAACACTTTTGAACTCTTATTAGTCTATACCGGAATGTGGCCTGTAGGTCTCCTCAATTTAATTGAGCTAGCATCCTCTGTCGGTACAAGTATTGCAACCTTGTGCATAAAACGCATTTGAAAAAGGACTACTATACTACCATTTTACAATACGATTTATCCAAGTTCACATCCACTACAAACCATTACATGGTATGCCGATCGTACCGATTCTAAAACGAACAAGAGAAGTGTCCTTGGTTGCCAACAGTTTGTCTAGTACCAGTAGATGATCCCTGACATAACACAGTTTAATAACTATTTAAGGTTCAACATTTATTTAAACTATAGATCATGAAGGGGCATCCTAATCACTTAAATTGATCATGTTCAATGAGGTTACAACTTCTAGTCGTTATAAGAGTCTTGGTCCAAGAGGGCAAGGATATGAGGACGCAATTATATTTTCTGTTAGTAAAAGTTGTCTCTATTAAATAGTAAAACATTATAGTCCCTTTTTTCCCTTAAACACTACAAACTTGTCATAGTAGAGAACCAGTGAAGTATCTAAAATCTCCTACTTTAGAAAACTGAGTGAACTTTTTGGTTTTCACGGGGTGGTCATCACTTTCGGGGGGGTTGTGTATGTGACGGTTGAAGCAGTTGCTGACTAAATTGGATGTAATAGATGTGTACCCTTTATCCAATATCCTTACAGATGATACCTGATTAGTTTATTTTAGTTTACGAAGTAGGGTTAGTCACGGTTTCTATTACAATCCGGATTGTCTAATGCTTGGGTCCATGGGTGTCACCATCCTTTGAGTCCATGATCACCAGAGAGTACAACCCATTGTTCCCCACCTACAGTCCCCATTTCCGAATTCCTTTTGTCTTGTCCAAGAAAGAGGGGGCAAATTTGAGCAACAAAGCACATACAATTTTGTTTGAGAAAATTTGGATCCTTATCCCTTATCCTGTGCACCACTCCAGTCCAAGACAAAACCAAAACACTGCCCGCGCAACCAATAGAGGAGTGCAGAGGAGAAGGGACGGTTAGGAGGTGCGATACTAATAACGAATACCATTAAAAAATGATAGGTAAATACTGGAGGCCAGTAACACGGCGGCCATGATAATACTGCAAAACGCTTTTGTATTTTGTGCATAAAAAATAGTTTTTTCATAAAAACATTGTGTATTTTTCACTGGTTTTAATAATGTGACGCTTTTTCTATAAAAGTGATAGGACAGTGTTTAAATCACAAGCTATTGTTTTTTAAGATTAAACTGAAGGTATTAATTTTTGTTTTTATAATCAAAAACTGCGGCTCGGTACTGGTGAGTAGGTAGTATTAAATTGACAAAGTACAACCTTTCACTCCTAAATTGAGTAGGTACCTAAGTACTTCATTGACACTTTTATTGATATTTTTCAATATCATAATTTTGACATTAGTTTTTATTCAGTTTGACTGTATGCTCTTATGGACTCGTTCACACTTAAAAACGTGAATGGTAAAATACGATTGACATTCGACGGTCATGTTTATGGTTATTCCAATCCTATCGGGAACACTGGATGTCGTTGGTCTTGCCCTGTCAAGACATGTCCTGCTCACTTGAATACTAACAAGGCAAAAGACAGGATCATTGGGGGAGATTTCAATCATACCTGTGAGAAAAACTCGCCCAAATCATCTCCAAGTACACCCAGAAGTGAACAGGAGAAAGCGAATACCAACAAGACCGCCAATATGACACCTGCTACTGATGTAACACCCAAGGTTTCTCAGCCGAGTACATCAATTCGCGGATCATCCCAGACACCTGCCATAGTTCTTCCGACGCAAACCCAGCCGGATGGATCTAGTGGTAGCGGCAGCAGCAGCAGCAGCAGCAGCAGCACACCTCAGTTACAAAACTCTTCACAAAACAGCGATCCCAATGAGAAGCAGAATGACTTGCTTAATCAGAGGAATGCTGCCATCGATACCATTGTATCAAAGGAGATCCGGAATGATGAGCTACGTGCTGAGCTGGAGGAGGCTCGGTCCCTGATCACAAGTCTTCAGAATACTATTCAAACCCTGGAGGCTGCCTGGGAGGTGGATAGAAATGAGCTGAACAACTTGAGAAAGCAGATCGCCTCCACACCCAACAACCAGAGAGTTAAATTAACCATCGTAGGAGACAGCCATGTTCATAACTTGGAACCTATTTTGCGTAAACTTTTTCCTTCTAAATATGATGTAAAATGTTATGCTAAGTCAGGTTCAGGTGTAGGTGATGTTTGTAATGTACCATTACGAGAGCATGGCCCTAATGATTTTGTTGTTCTCTTCACAGGAACCAACGACGTTTGCAAACAATCATGGTCATCTACTGAGGCCTGTCTTGGTCAAATTATTGATAAATTCCAATCTTGTAAATTAATTGTTATTTTAGTTCCTCCCCGTAGGAGTTTAGTGGAATTTAACAATCACATCTACTCTCTCAATGTGAAGATCAGCAATTTTCTCAAGAGCAAAGGTGTCCCCTTCCTAAATCCTGCGTTAATTATAAAAAACAATCATTTCAACAGAGATAATTTACATTTTAATAAGCAGGGAAAAAGGAATATTTGTGGAATGTTGAGGT
>NW_007382370.1:8575-9188 GCF_000475195.1 Diaphorina citri | reverse complement strand
CTAGAATTATCTGACTTTTCGTTGTTGGAACTTGATTTTGCCCGGAGACTGAAACCACAGCCGAACGGAAAACCGAGACCGGTTCTATTGGGTTTCACCACACAAAGAAGACGGATTTCTGTCCTGAAAAATTGTGGCAAGTTAAAAGGAACAAAAATCCATATCCATGTAGACACTTCACCTGAAGTTAGAGAAAAAGAAAAGACGTTACAAAATGAGGTAATGCAACTAAGAAGGCAGGGGAAGCACGCTATTCTAAGGAAAGGTAAAGTAATTATTCAAGACAACAAAGCAACACCAGGAAGCTCGGGTAGTCATACACAAAAACAAGTCACAAAAAGAGCTCTTTCAGAATCTCCCGATGAGACAAATAATAAACGTATAGCTGGTTCATCTCTACAATTCAGTGACAACAGTGCTCTCTATCAAACCGACTCCCGGGAATTTGAACACGATGTTACAATCATGGAAACGGAACCTGAGTATACAAGTACCCCCCAGAAGCCAAAAAACACGTAAGTGAGCCACTTCCTACTCTATCTCCAGGAGGTGGCGCAGACAAAAAGAACAAAGTAAGCATAACATGGCTAAATTGCAATGGTCCTAGTAACTT
>NW_007382370.1:0-4717 GCF_000475195.1 Diaphorina citri | reverse complement strand
TTGTTTTAGCGGTTTAGGCGCTGGTATTAGCGGTTAGGGCGCTTGTTTTAGCGGTTTAGGCGCGTTGTATTAGCGCTTTAAGGCGCTTGTATTAGCGCTTTAGGCGCTTGTATTAGCGCTTTAGGCGCTTGTATTATCGGTTTAGGTGCTTGTATTAGTAGCGGTTTAGGCGCTTGGTATTAGCGGTTTAGGCGCTTGTTTTAGCGGTTTAGGCGCTTTGTATTAGCGCTTTAGGCGCTTGTATTTAGCGGTTTAGGCGCTTGTATTAGCGCTTTAGGGCGCTCGTATTTAGCGCTTTAGGCGCGTGTTTAGCGCTTTAGCGCTTGTTTTAGCGCTTTAGGCGCTTGTTTTAGCGCTTTTAGGCGCTTGTTTTAAGCGCTTTAGGCGCTTGTAGCGCTGCTTATTAGCGCTTTAGCGGCTTGTATTAGCGCTTTAGGCGCTTGTATTAGCGCTTTAGGCGCTTGTATTAGCGCTTTAGGCGCTTTGTATTAGCGCTTTAGGCGCTTGTTTTAGCCTTAGGCGCTTGTATTAGCGTTTGTATTAGCGCTTTAGGGCGCTTGTATTGAGCGCTTTAGGCGCTTGTATTAGCGCTTTAGGCGCTTGTAATTAGCGCTTTAGGCGCTTGTATTAGCGCCTTTAGGCGCTTGTAATTAGCGCGTTTAGAGCGCTTGTTTTAGCGCTTTAGGCTGTTCGTGTATTAGCGCTTTAGGCGCTTGTATTAGCGCGCTTTAGGCGCTTGTATTAGGCGCTTTAGGCGCCTTGTATTAGCGCTTTAGGCGCTTGTATTAGCGCTTTAGGCGCTTGTATTAGGCGCTTTTAGGCGTCTTCCTTGCTTAGCCGCTTAGGCGCTTTGTATTAGCGGTTTATGTCACGCTTGAGGCGCTATTAGTTCTTTAGTTGATAAAAAAGGCAAATGTCAGCTTTAGTGTTGTAATAGAGCAATATTTAGGCGTCTTGTCTGAGCGCTTTCGTATGAGCTGACTTGATTAGCGCTTTTAGGTTCCATCTTGTCATTAAGCATCGCGTTGTCAGGATTAAAGAATTGTCATCACTTATGCGTTTGACTACTTTCGCTACTGTTTAATTTGTTCATTCTTGTTTATGGCGATATATCTCTCATGCGATATAAAATTGCAATTTTTTCCAGGGCTTGTAAAAGTACCCCTGTTTTCAGTCGTCCTTTAAGCCCTCGTTTGCGAGGGGTTTATACTTTTAGACTTGGCCTGTACTGTGGCGGACTCAAGCCCTGACAGGGACGGTTACGCTCTGCAAACCGTTCGGACATATAATGGATGAAATGAATAGCTGGCGAGTTAAAGTTGCTGATTAGTCAGCTTTTATAATGATGGCTTGTAGGTTATACGCTCTTAATTGTGCGTTGCATATGTATTTTGTATTAGCTTCGATTTTAGTTACGGCATTGGTATTAGCTGAGAGTTAATGGCGCATGATGTATGCTAAAGTCGCCTATTAGTTGATCCATGTTGTCTCTATTCCATGAATTCATTATTTGATTATGGATCTACCTAATATAATAACTTATTTGTTCTATTTGTTTTATTGTTCGTAGCTTCTCGTCTCTACTCATGATATGCTCTTGGTCCTACTTGCGCGGGATGTAAAAACTAGTACAACTCCCGCTCATAAATTAGGGTTATATTGTAGAAAAAGTGTTAGCAAGACTCACTTATTCGCTAAAAGCCAGTTTTGACCTTCCGTTTTGTATATTTCGTACTCGTCTTTTAATTTGTTCTACATTCAGTAGCTATGTTAAAGATCTTAAAGTTCTTCCATAATATGGTTTTATTGTAAATATTGTTCAACTTCTTTTGCTACAGGAGGTCTTAACCTGTCCTCTCTGTACTTTTTGCTTGTATGCTCTCTCTGTATGTCAAGGCCTTTTTTTACTTTTTGTATCGTTAGAGACCTGCATGTAGTCCCCTTGGTGTATATTTGGCGTTAATACCTTCTGTCTAATGTTTAAGTCCCTGATGACAGGGCCTTGGTAGGACACAGCCTCCTTGTCGTGCGAAACCGTCTCTCCCGCGTTATGTTACATCACACGTAAGAGAGAATGGTATTGATACCTGACCTCTTAGATATATGTAATATCTGTGTGATCTCGAGTGTATATAGTTGCTTAACAATTTATATTCTTTATATTCTATCTCACGTAGATATAGAGAATTTCTAAGTTTTTAGTTTTATGTACTCTTTACATTATTTTTATAAAGTTAGTGTAGATAGTAATAAGTGTTGTCTGTTTTATTCTACTATAACTCTTTAAAATAGTCAGACATATTCTAAACGTAATATATGACTATTCTTGTTACGTTCATAATATAAACAACATCAATTTCATATCGACGTTGGAATTTATATTAATAGATACTTGCAAATTTATAGAAAGCTTCGCAAACATTTGTTGTGATCTAGTTGTAGCTCCCTAAACTCGGGTTCGAGTTCCTCTTACAGATTTTATAATTGTATAAATAAAGATGTTTCGCTTTTATTTATCTTAATACTGTATTGTTTAGATGTAGTAGTATATAAGTTTTATGTCTCTCGCTAGCCGTTTAAAGTATAGATGTATCTTCTCTTCTTGTGTATATCCTCCTGTGGGATCCATTATTAATTGATTTTTTATCATGTATTAATTGGGCTTCCTCTCTTTACTCTAAATGATGTTTTATTAATGTTTAGTGATGAATAGTTTAATTCTTATGTATAGATATTCTTCATTTATTCCTACCTATTTAGACTCTATTTGTTCGTCTTTTATGATTATTCTCTCTTAATTATTTATTTATTTTTCTTAATAACCTCATGTTAAGCAGTATCATATTTCTCTCTACTATATATTCTATATTGTCCATATATTAGTAGTGACTAGGAGTGTTTTGCTAACTTACTATGTCACCATGAATGGCTTTATTTATTTTTTGAGAAATTCGCTGTGTGTATATTCGTATGATATTTTTGTGTTAGCAAGGTCCTATCGATTAAACTATGGTATTTTTTATATGTGTGTTGTGTGTGTAGACATTTTTGTGTGTGACATGTGTATATATGGTGTTTCTAGGAAAGGCTCCAGGCTAGGTTTTTTCGGTTTTCAGGCTTGCGAATGACTCGTGTGCGAGAGCGTGGTGAACATAATTTTGTGTTGTGTATTGTGGGTGTGCACGCTAAAAATTCGAAGAGGATTGATCTCTATGTATGTTGTTTCTATCTTATGAATCGGATGTATTGTCTACAATGTAACTTTTGTTGTCAGTTTACTATGCGGATTTTGCGATTATGTTCGCGGATTTGGCAATTTTGTTCGCGGATTCGCGTCTTGAATCGACGTTTTGGATATTTGGCAAGCCTAGTAATACATAACGTGAACCCCCTGCCTGCATCGTGCGAAAGTCTAGTCACGCTTTACCTGCAAAAACGTAGGTACCTACTCTTTATATGAAGATAGTAGGTAACAGCAATAACAACTATCTGTACCTACTCTTAAATCTGCACTTTTGAGCTTTGGTCGTTTTTAAATAACTTATTTGCCAATACGCGCAAGCAAGATAGAAATTCAATAATAAATCTTAAAAGGTCGTCTAATTCATGTATAGGCTTCAAAGTCTCGTATAGTCCTATGTACAAAGACTTCAAATAATTTGCGAGCGGTGGTTGGCAACGTCGCGTTGTTAGTGATAGTCACAAAACTTTACGCTCCTTCAAATTTATTTAAAAAAATAGTTATTAGCGGTTTTAAAGTCGAAATTTTATCATATATGTGTAAAATAAGTGTTTCTTTATCGTTCAGTGTTTCTAAAAGTGAATAAAACTACAAATATGTAAGTAAAATTTCGAAATCAAGCTTTCATATTCACAAAGAACTTTTGGTGTAATGTAGAAGTTTCCATTGATATCACCTACTCGCATTCCGTCAATTTCATTAGATTAGAGAGAGAGGGAGATAGTCTGAGTGAGACAGTGAGATAGAGAGGTAGCTATACCAAGATACCAAAGCTACAGCGCATGTACTGATAAACCAAGACTATCTACTCCCACCACCAAACTTCCGAGAATCGGATAAGCTCTCCTCTTATCATAAATACAGAGTTGCCACTATCTAAATCAAGTGAGGGATTTTATTAGTCAGTCAGACCGGTGGGAATTTTCCCTTTCTCTCGTCATATTACTACTACCTACTCATCAAGTGTCTCGAGTAAATAATTTCGTGCATACCTAACGGTAATAGTAAACAAAACTTGAAACCATCATCACCTGGGGCGATACGGTATAGTTCGTGCGTTATTTATTGTTTTTCCCGAGGATCTGTCGCAAAATTATTTCTTGCACTTTCGCCATGTCGGATGTAAAAGCAGGTGATTGTAGCATGCAGAAACTATTCACGGAAATCAAAAAGATTAAAAATATGCAGACAGATGCAAACACTAGAATCAATGAAAAACTTGATACCATTCTTAAGGAATCTTTGTTACCTATGAAAGCAGAGAAACACTCCTCAGCTATAGCTCAGCTTGACTTTGACAAACGGAGAAAGAACATTATTATTTTTGGTCTTGAAGAAAAACAGGGTGAATCATTCCAAGATTTAGAGAGTATTTTGCTAAATCTCGTATGCAATACACTAGAATTATCTGACTTTTCGTTGTTGGAACTTGATTTTGCCCGGAGACTGAAACCACAGCCGAACGGAAAACCGAGA
>NW_007382369.1:6780-9189 GCF_000475195.1 Diaphorina citri | reverse complement strand
CATTGATCATTTCAGTATTTATTTAAAAGGCAGTTCATTTGTCGTATATTCTGATCACAAACCGGTTGTCAATTTGTTGACTAATCAAAAAAATATTCCTTCAGCTAGACTGGAACGGTTGATCTTCAAGATTCAAAGCTATGATTTCAGAATTATACATACTCCTGGTGCTTTGAATCCTTCTGATTACATGTCTCGACATCCTAATCACGAAGTTTGTCAACAATTTCCCGAGGAAGAGTTTATTCATGCTGTGTCTGAACGTGCGAGACCTATTGCTATCACAAGAGAACAAATTATCTTGGAAACGAAAGCAGATTCTACTTTACAAAGTGTTATTCATCTGCTTGGTTTACCAGATCAAGAAAATGTTTGGAAGACTTCTGATTTGATAGAATACAAGAAAATTCGGGATGAGTTGACAGTGACTGATGATGGTATTTTACTTCGAGGAAGAAGGATTGTCATACCTCAGAAGTTGCAAGCGAGAACGTTGTATTTTGCTCATAAGGGACATTTTGGTGTTGTGAGGACTAAACAATTATTGCGTGGGAAAGTTTGGTTTCCGGGAATGAACAAAATGATCGAAGATAAAATAAAGTCCTGCATTCCTTGCCAGACTACGATGGTATCTAATCACCCGGCACCTTTGTGTCCTACACCTTTACCTGATCAGCCCTGGTCTAATTTGGCAATAGACTTTGCTGGGCCTTTCGATCATAACGAATATGCTCTCGTTTTGATTGATGAGTACACTAGATATCCTTTTGTTGAAATCATTCCTAATATCAGAACTCCTACTGTTGTAAAGATACTGAAGAAAATATTTTCAATGTTTGGTATACCTAATGTCCTCAAGAGTGATAATGGACCACCATTCAATGGGGAAGAGTTCACTGAGTACCTGACAATGATAGGATGTAAACATCAGAGGAATGATGACGAAAAGAAGAAGAAAATGAAAGATTATGTTGATGGCAAAAGAAGAGCTAAACCGTTGGATTTGTGTGCTGGTGATCAAGTGTTGATGAAGAAAAAACCTGACTGTAAATACTTTAATTCAAAACCATTGGAAATCATTGATATAAAAGGAAATCAAGTGACAGCACAAAATGAAGACGAAACAATAACCCGAAATTCGACATTCTTCCGTGCTGTTCCCCATCCTACTCAATCACCGGACAATTTACCACCTCCTACTTCAGATTCTCAAGTGGATGTTCAGTCAGAACCAGAGGAGATTGAAGTTGCTGTTGAAACTCCTCCAAGTCCGAATGTTTCTCCTCCAGTTTTGAGAAGATCCACCAGAGAAACAAGACCTCCCCAGAGATATGGAGAATGGATATGAAGAAGGGGAGGGATGTAGTGGCCGGTTGATATTGGGAACTGAAATAGCCATCTGAAATAGCCATTCGTTTCTTCTCAGTTTTGAAATGTAAAAGTTCTTACAATAAAATTATTGATCTTTCACAATACTCCATGTCTTTTCATATATAACATTGCGTTCTAAACTGTAAAATTTAGTATAGATGTATTTTTGTTTTTTGTTATTGTTTGTCCGGTTAATTTATATATTTTATTAGGTTAATTTATTTTTTTTTTTTTTTTTTTTTAGAAGAGCTTTCGACTATATGTTTATAAGCTTCAAGTGTTAGTGTGTGTGTTATATCAGGAGTGTTAAAATAACTCTATTGTGTTCATGATAATATGACTTTGGTTAAGTTACAAATTTCTTTACTTAAAAGAAGCCTAGGTGCTGTCAGGACGAATGGTTTTAGAAAGCAGCAAAGGTCCAGTGAGGTAAAGTTGTGATGTAGTTTTAGATAAGGGTAGGTGATGCTTGGCCGACACTGCCTAGGTTTGACAAAAGGTTGGTCAAAGAGCCATGGATGGTGTGCTTCTGCCAGCCTCGCAAGTCCCAACTCCCGTACCCACATACGGTACCCATAGAAGTCGGATACTCGACAGTGCCGATACCAATTCTAGTGCCTCTTCAGTTCATTCTTACCTGTAAAAAGGGGGAAGTTAAATTCGATTTTAACCTGAACCGTTTATGCATGCTATAAACATGTTCCATTGCTCGATATTCCAACTGAGCACTAAAAAGGGGAGGGCTGCGTATTTCATCTTCTATTACGCAGGTAATCGATTACCTGATTTTAATGAGTATTTGTCATGTATGTCTCAATTCCAAAGCTCGTTGTGGTCAGTGTAACTTTATAGTACGGCGGAAAAAATTTTTACCAAGTGCGGTTAAGGGCTCAAGTCTGATCTTGCGCCCTTGAATATCGAGAATGGGACTATGTGACATGTTCAGACTTAAAAGGAATCATTTATGCGACATTACGCTAACTTCAAAACTCTCGAATTCCACATAAGACGAATCCCTTCTGATTGATTCACAACATC
>NW_007382369.1:0-4444 GCF_000475195.1 Diaphorina citri | reverse complement strand
TCCGGTCTTGTGTGTTGCCATAAGTAGTAGTAGTGCACTCGGTCGTCCTCGAGCCTATCATGTGCTGTTTGGCTGTGAGACCTCCTCATTGTTAAGCTATACCCTAATAGTGACCTGTCGTCGGAGTCGGACTGAACCCCGTTCACTGCGCTCGAGCATAGATTACTCGTCGATCGGACGACTTTTGGACAAGTGTGGAAATTTACAGTACAGGGCTTTATCACTTAGTGACCGCTCCTCGTGCCAAGACGAAACTCTGTTTCCGACGTAATTTTGTGTGGTATTAAAATACCCATTTGCATACTGTGATAATTCAGAACTCTGTCCGAAGGTAGACCGCAACGGTTTACCTTTCACACAGGTTTGCCTTGTTGCCAGCCCCCCCCACGATGGTCTCTGTTACTCTTTACAATTTGGGAATTGGGGAGTATAGAACGGAGGACGGGAGGAAAACCACCGCGGAGAAAAGGAGCGGAAGTGGAAAGTAGTGCGAGGAAGGAGGAGGAGAAGGAGAGAGAACGGAGGAGGAAGAGGAGAAGAAGAAGAGGAGCAGGAGGTGGGGAGAGAAGGAAGGAGGCCAGGAGAAGGAAGAGAAGAAAAGGAGGAGGGGAGCTTTGCCAGAGAGAGGAGAGCACGCTGGGTTTTATGTAGATGATCTTGTGTTTTGTAGTGTAAGGAGATTCTGGAACATGAAAGATCTGAGGATTTCCATCTCATGGACTATACATCTGAATATCCTGATCCCCTCTGGATTTCTTCCCAGAGATAAAGCCAACATAAAGGAGTATTGTTTGTGGTAATGGTCTACATGAGTTTAATAGTTTTGAGTCTGATTTCTTTTGAGTTTGGTTTTTTTCCTTCAAATCATTCCATGATCTGCTTGAATTGCCAGTTCCTTCATGTTCATGTTATCAAAGAGAATATTAGATGTCATTAAGTTCAAAATCAAAAGAAAGAAAAACAAGCAGAAAACTAAACCTACTATGTATACCTGCACAATGCACTCGGAGTCTCTGCAGTTCGTCTGAAGTAATTTCAATATGTTTCAATTCGAAATGTGAGTGACCGGTCTTCAGAGACTGCGAAATGGTGCATAGTTGTAGCTGATTAGTAGGTTAGGTTCTGCTTTGTTTTCTCTTTTGATTTTGGACTAAATGAGCATCTAATATTCTCTCTGAAAAACATGGAGCTGAAATGAACATTGTAATACGACGCGAGCATGGAATTGATGAAGGAAAGAAGACTCCTACTTCAAACAGGTAATCAAGCTGCACTATGTATGTATGACGATGTTGGTTACTCTGTACTGAAGACATACTCTTTAATGGTTGGCTTTATTTCTGGGTTTAGAAATCCAGAGGGGATCAGGCATATTACAGGATGTACTAGGTTCACGAGATGGAAATCCTAGCCTTTCATGTGTTCAATGAAGTTCTTACACTACAAAACAAAGTCTAGTACAAAAGACCCAGTTAATCTATTGATACCTATTTCAACAAGATTGGTCTCACTCTGAAACTTGACACTTTGCACTTCTTATTGCCAGGAAAATTATTGATTTCATGTCTTTCCTTGTTATACTAAATACACAAAAACTGATTACATTTGTTCTATTTTCAGAAAAGACCTTCAGTAACAAGGATACTGGTGATGTCCTATCCAAGAAGCTGTGCATTAAAATTATAGAAAGGTTTTAAGTAAGTGTGTTGTAGTGGCCGGTTGATATTGGGAACTGGAAATAGCCTTCGTTTCTTCTCAGTTTTGAAATGTAAAGTTCTTACAATAAAATTATGAACTTTCACAATACTCCATGTCTTCTTCATATATACATTTGGCGCGCAGTCGTTACTATGTCGCTTGGAAGATTCTAGTGGTGGCAATGCAGAGTGTATGGGGCGCTGGCGGATGCCATTACCAAAGTTTGGTAATATTACGAAAATATGCAGTTACAAGGAATTGATACAATGATGGAGAAACAAGGCGGAGTCCCCGGTGGTAAGCAGAGGATCTTGAAATCAGCTGTAAGTTAGCACACATTTGATGAGGACAATGAAAATTTCATTACATATCTCCAACGTATGGGAATTTATTTCAAGATGAAGAAGGTTACAGATCAAGTAGTCAAAGGTCAGGTACTTCTTTACTTCATTAACTCCCAGCTGTATCAAATGGTGGCTTGATTTATCAGCTCCAGTATTACCTGAGGAGAAGTCATTTGATGAGTTGTGTCCAATTATTGACAGATCAGTTATGTCCCAAACCAAATGAGGATATCTGAACAAAACAAATTTGTGAATAGGGTCCAGGCTGGTGAGGAAAAATATTAGTCAGTTTGTAGTTTGCGTTGAAACACCAGGCCAGGACAATGTCATTTTCTTCTGTGAGTCTTGTGAGGCGACCACAATGGGATACTCATCTCAGATGTCAGTTTGTGAGAGGAATTAGGGATGAAAATATTAGACAAAAGCTACTTCAAGAGGATTCAAAAGACCAACTTCAATGATTTGGTGAAATTAGCTGTGAACATAGAAAGTTCTCAGAGAGATAGTAAGCAAATGAAAATGACTTCTGTTCCTGTGTTTGAAGATAAATCCTTTGATGAGATAAATAAAGTTAAAACAAGTTTTTCCAGGAAATGTCGTAGCTGTGGAGGTGTGTGGCCTCATATGAAAGGAAAGCCTTGTCCTGCCGCTACGAAGACTTGTTTCAAATGTCACAAGTCTGGACATTTCTCTCCTCAATGTCGATCTTCAGGTGTTAGGAATGTTACCTATGAACATGAAGAAGATCAGCTACATGAAGAGGAGGAGGAAAATTATGAGAAGTATATAGCAAGCTATGGTTTGGAAGCTGATATTGAAGACCAAATATTTGCTGTGCAAAATGGTAAGGTTCCTAAAGTAGATGTCAAGTTATGTGGAACGTATGTAGAGTTTTGCATAGACACTGGAAGTAGTGTCAATATTATCAGTGAAGAGGTTTATCAGAAGTTGAAATGTAAACCTGAGTTACAGCCAACAGCCATCAAGTTGTTTGCTTATCAAGCTGAAAGTCAGTTGAATATTTTAGGAAAGTTTCAGACAAATGTTTCTCATAATATGCACATTATTGATGCCGAATTTTTCGTTGTGAGGAAAAAGGGAATTTCTTTGCTAAGTTGTCAGACTTCAAAGCAACTAAACTTGATTCAATTTCTGTTCAGTTTAAGGAATTATGACGAAGCTATCAGGACACAATATTCGAGTTTGTTCTCCGGTCTTGGTAAGCTGAAAGATAAGCAGGTACACCTACATGTGGATCCTGATGTGCAACCTGTGGCTAATCAGCATAGGAGAATTCCTGTGCATCAGAGAAAAGCTGTTGAAGCAGAGATTGAGCGTTTGGAAAAACAAGGTATTGTAGAAAAAGTGTCAGGGCCGACACCTTGGGTGTCTCCTGTGGTCCTTGTACCTAAAGCTAGTGACCCGAAGGCTATTAGACTCTGTGTTGACATGAGAGTTCCGAATAAAGCTATTAAGCGAGAACGTCATACTACTCCCACCATTGATGATTTGGTGAGTGAGCTCAGTGGGGCGACAGTGTTCTCAAAGTTAGACCTTAATGAAGGGTATCACCAGATTGAGTTAGATGAAGAGTCCCGTAATATGACAACATTTTCAACTCATATTGGATTACGTAGATACACGCGGTTAAATTTTGGCACGAATTCGGCGGCGGAAAAATTTCATGATGAAATTCGTCAGGTTTTAGTCAATATTCCGGGAGCGCTCAATGTGAGTGACGATATTATTGTGTTTGGTAAAAACCAAGATGAGCATGATAAAGCTTTGCATAGTACTTTGCAAAGATTACAAGAACATGGGCTTACATTGAATTCAAATAAATGCAAATTCAACTTGAAAGAGGTTAAGTTTTATGGCTATTTGTTTTCCAAAGACGGAATCAAGCCAGATCCAGCCAAGGTAGATGGTTTTTGTAAATTAGATACTCCTAAGAATGTATCTGAGGTGCGAAGTTTACTTGGGATGATAAATTATTGTGCTAGATTTATTCCAAACTTGGCGTCTCTAACTCTGCCCATTAGAAATTTGACCAAGAAAGATGTGGAATTTTGTTGGGGAGTTGCTCAAGAAAAGGCATTTATTACTTTGAAAGAAAGATTAAAAAACAGTTTGATGAATTCATTCTTCGATACAAATAAAGAAACGCATCTTGTTGTTGATGCTGGACCTGAAGGTTTAGGTGCGATATTGTCTCAGAGCGATGGCATTTCTTCTAGTATTATCGCTTGTGCTAGCACAACACTCACTGAGACGCAGAAAAGATATTCTCAGATTGAAAAAGAAATGCTAGCGGTAGTGTGGGCCATTGATCATTTCAGTATTTATTTAAAAGGCAGTTCATTTGTCGTATATTCTGATCACAAACCGGTTGTCAATTTGTT
>NW_007382368.1:0-9189 GCF_000475195.1 Diaphorina citri | reverse complement strand
TTGCCTTTGACAGGACTTGACACACCACAAATGCCTTGCACTGAACTAGGCACCTTTGTCACATTGAGACCAAGCTTCTTAACTGCACTTTCAGTTACGAAATTACTTTCACTACCTGTATCCAGTAATAGTCTCAGTTCATGGGCACTACCCTTGTAAGGACCCCTTGAACTGGTCCCTTGGCTCTCTTGTGAAAAAATGTGTATGACAGGTAGGTGAGTATTCCTTCCGCCTTTATGTAGGTAAGAAGGTAAGTAGCTAAAACCGAATATCTGAGTACTCTGAGTAGGTAGTAGGTAAGTAGTAGGTACCTATGCTTGTTGATTCTATCCTACTCAAATTTCCCATTCATTAAAAACAATGGGAAAACTAAATGAGTTGGACACCCTGGGGTTATTCTTTAATTATGTGACCAGTCAAGTAATGGGAGCTTACTAAATACCTACTAAAAGTGGTCAAAGTTAACTTTGAGGATACTTACATGGAAGATAGCAAAAAATATGAGGAAAGCATCTAGGATGAGGGCTACAATGTATGAAAACGCTGCAAAACTAAACACCATTGTGACTGTGGAACATTAATACAGAACTTGAAATTCAAGTAGGTATAAAATTAATTAAAAATACCGTTTATTTAAAAAGTGGTAGGTACTTAATAACTGTTGAAAAAGAAAAGAAAAAATACTCAAAAAGCCAAAATCAGCTAAAACCCATCCCTGAATAATAAAAATATGAAAATTTTAAAATCCTCCACTGATTTATCACAACAAAACTCTGACTTCTGATTGGCCACAGAGGTAAATAGACGAATATTCAATTCGCGTTTTTTTAACGCACACCAGCGTACGGTTTTTCACTGGGCGTACGGTATTTCCCCTCCACTGATTTATCACAACAAAACTCTGACTTCTGATTGGCCACAGAGGTAAATAGACGAATATTCAATTCGCGTTTTTTTAACGCGCACCAGCGTACGGTTTTTCACTGGGCGTACGGTATTTCTCACTACCTAGTACGGTAATAGTTAGTTTTATCAGTTAAAATTGAAATGGAAAATCCATTAAAATTTTAAAATTCAGTTTTTCAGTTCAGAAAACTCTGAAAAGAAAAGATTGGTGGACTCCTTGAACTGGTCCCTTGGCTCTCTTGTGAAAAAATGTGTATGACAGGTAGGTGAGTATTCCTTCCGCCTTTATGTAGGTAAGTAGCTAAAACCGATAACCGAATATCTGAGTAGGTAGGTAGAGGTACATGGATTTCCTACTGCTCTGGATTCTGGAAGTTCACCTATCAGACGTAGCGAGTTTGATATCTGGAAGCAAATTTCCGCCACCTTAAATGTCTCTTAAGGTGGATTTTCACCACAGCGACGTGACCTGTTTTCACTTGCAACATTTGTCGCGCGACGTGACCTGTTAAAAATGGAAGTTCACCTATCAGACGTAGCGAGTTTGATATCTGGAAGCAAATTTCCGCCACCTTAAATGTCTAGGTTGACAAACTTTTATAGTTTCCAGCCCCTCAGTCACGATGATGAGACTCTCTCATTCACCTGAGCGTGAGGTTGTGTGATCTGATATTCTCCAAGATTAGATCACACCTCGATGATCGCGCCCTGACTTTCGCGTTAGGCGGGTGAATGAGGTGTCTGAGTGGCACCCCAATTTTAATATTCCTATCACCCCTCTCCGGCGCAGGGCGCAGCGGCCTAAAAACGGCCGGCCCGTCAAAATCCGCTCAAATCCGCCAAGAACAGAACGAAATATGTCGCTATCATGCTACTTGACTTACATAGTTTATCGCTTGAAATGTTGATGCTTACCTGTTTGATTACAAGTGCATTCACTCTCATTCCAATCATCCCATTTACTGAGTTCACAATCTACAGGGCAATCGATGTAGCACCATTTACTTGCTGCGTACGGCACAGGCTGATCCTTGCAAAATCTAAAAAGGTATGGAAAGGGTCTTGATAAGTACCTTTTAAAGGTTTTTATCTTCATTAACCCCATTTAGGCGATTTATTGTTTTCAAGCTTTCATAATTTTATTATTATGAAAGTGTCACATTCTCAAACATTCCTCACGAAAGTCGCGACTTACGAGCACATGTGCAAAATCTAAAAAGGTATGGAAAGGGTCTTGATAAGTACCTTTTAAAGGTTTTTATCTTCATTAACCTCATTTAGGCGATTTATTGCTTTCATAAATATTATGAAAGTGTCACATTCTCAAACATTCCTCACGAAAGTCGCGACTCACGAGCACATAAATGTTCCACGGGTTTTTTGTTATCTCCACGTACACAGGTGACGTTTCGATAGGTCAGACCAAACCCGCAAGTGGCACCCTGAAAAATATGAAATGAAATTTTCATCAGAGAGCCTAGTAGAGCAGTGAAGTTGGGGACCAAATGAATATGACACATACAATCATATGAGCAGGGTTGTTCCATAACAATTTACGGAACTGTTTAGCCGTGTGTCAGTTGTCAGAAGACTTTCTTTACTTACATGGAGTTGGCATGAAGACCAGGTGTACACAGGTGACGTTTCGATAGGTCAGACCAAACCCGCAAGTGGCACCCTGAAAAATGTGAAATGAAATTTTCATCAGAGAGCCTAGTGTAGAGCAGTGAAGTTGGGGACCAAATGAATATTGAACTTTGAACTATTGATCGATGACACATACATATGAGCAGGGTTGTTCCATAACAATTTATTACACAGGTGACGTTTCGATAGGTCAGACCAAACCCGCAAGTGGCACCCTGAAAAATGTGAAATGAAATTTTCATCAGAGAGCCTAGTAGAGCGGTGAAGTTGGGGACCATATGAATATTGAACTATTGATCGATGACACATACATATGAGCAGGGTTGTTCCATAATAATTTATGGAACTGTTTAGCCGTGTGTCAGTTGTTAGAAGACTTTCTTTACTTACATGGAGTTGGCATGAAGACCAGGTCGTAGTTTGCCATTCATAGCAAGGAACAGCTGGACATGGCTTCCATTGTTTGACCATTTTGGGGCATTTCCGTCCTCCTACGCTGGGTTGCGTTTTGATATGTCCTAAGCGAGTGATACCTTCTGTAAAATAATGGACACTTCGTAAAAAATATTAAACATACCTATCAAAAATCATCAATACAACTCACTCGCCCTATTGATTTCCATTTTGGGGCATTTCCGTCCTCCTACGCTGGGTTGCGTTTTGATATGTCCTAAGCGAGTGATACCTTCTGTAAAATAATGGACACTTTGTAAAAAATATTAAACATACCTATCAAAAATCATCAACAGAACTCACTCGCCCTATTGATTTTATTAGTGATGAGAACATTGATGAGTCACCTCACCTTCCATGTTGTTGACTATAGAATATGCAATACGCAATACACATAACGTGCTGTGTTAGCTCTGTATTAGTGGTTTCCATTGAACAGTTTGATCACATTCTTGACCACCGTTCAGAGGCTCTCGTATTATCTGAAATTTGATGTGAAAGTTAAAAGAATATTGATTGAGCTGTGAAAGCTAAAACGAATCTTTTTAGTGCCTAATAGAAGATTCGTAGAAGCTTAACCCATCCCTTGGTGCAATTGCCCCAACACCTAAGCCTCAGAGTGAGCTTTTTGTGTATGGAGTTAAGCTAGTGCTTAATAGAAGATAATATGTACGTACTTAAAAAACGACTAAACCTGCACTGCTAAGGGCTCAAGTCCCAATTTTTGCCTTTACTTTCCACAGGTCATAGACAACCTCAAGCACTGCTAAGGGCTCAAGTCCCAATTTTTGCCTTTACTTTCCACAGATCATAAGACAACCTAAATTCTGAAGACAAAATATTTTCGTCATATGGCTTTTACCTTTCTGGTCCTGTTTTGAACGCCTGGTCCACAGAGAGCTGTACACTCACTCCATGGAGTCCATTCAGAGTAAGCGCAATCTACCGGACACTCGACGAAACAGGGTTCTTCTTCGAGGCCTGTGCTACCTCCACACAAGCTGAAATAAAGGGACACAGATCACTCAGTCAATTTCACATTGGTACAGAGGTTACTTCTCCAAATCTTCCAAGTTACATTCTCATTGATTGGTATCCTTACCTACATCACTTACTTACTAAACTTTAAATTAGCATCACGTTTCCAACAGCTTTCTAGATACATAATACCTATTATAGGTAGTACGTCTTCAACAACTACAGGTACACAGTTGAATTGAATATTTAACCGTCAGTCTAACGAGAGCTTCCAGATTTTTATGGCAGTGTTTAAAATTTATATTCCAGGATTAATAGGGAAATACGTCGATTTGTACTGTGGTATATAAAAACGGTAAAATATGTACGTAGATTTCCCACATAATTGGCCTGTGCTACCTCCACATAAGCTGAAATAAAGGGACACAGATCACTCAGTCAATTTCACATTGGTACAGAGGTTACTTCTCCAAATCTTCCAAGTTCCATTCTCATTGATTGGTATACTTACCTACATCACTTACTAAACTTTAAATAAACATCACGTTTCCAACAAAATGGTACCATTTGGCCTGTGCTACCTCCACATAAGCTGAAATAAAGGGACACAGATCACTCAGTCAATTTCACATTGGTACAGAGGTTACTTCTCCAAATTTTCCAAGTTCAATTCTCATTGATTGGTATACTTACCTACATCACTTACTAAACTTTAAATAAACATCTCGTTTCCAATAAAATGGTACCATTCTCTTCTATTTAATTAGGAACATTCCTATCATTCCACTCTATTTAGTATTTATAACCTAAATCGTCAGATTGTCTTACTTGGGATCCACTATTTCGTTGTTTTCGTCAAAACAACCCACGGATCGATAGCGCGTACCGATACCACACAGTCCTGTGGTTCCATTGGTCAGACAGGCAGACCATTTGGACATGGGCTTCGAGTAGTAAGAAGAGCAGGGGCACTGTGCGACTTCCACTAGAGAGTAGTCTCTGCACGCCAAATGGGCTGAGGATTGATCTGAAAACAAAAAACAGAACCACACATTCAAGTCATCATCTGGAATAGAAATCACGGTGTATAAAGCTCTGTCGACTGAAACCGTCCACACGGCTAAGAAGAGCAGGGGCACTGTGCGACTTCCACTAGAGAGTAGTCTCTGCACGCCAAATGGGCTGAGGATTGATCTGAAAACAAAAACAGAAGAGCAGGGGCACTGTGCGACTTCCACTAGAGAGTAGTCTCTGCACGCCAAATGGGCTGAGGATTGATCTGAAAACAAAAACGCGGACGTTGAAAACGGGATTCAATCCGTAAGTGAACCCTTTTTTGAACCCAAAACTATCAGGACTCAACTCGTTCGAACGTTGAAAACGGGATTCAATCCGTAAGTGAACCCTTTTTTGAACTCAAAACTATCAGCGCTCAACTCGTTAAAAAAAGGTCAGTGGGACTCAATCCGTTGATTCCCAATTGATATCTGTGCCTCAATATGTACACCGTTCAGAGCAATCAGTGCCTTCTAGAGTTTCCAGTTCCTTAAAAAAAGGTACAGGTGATTTGTATCAAGTATCAGGCAATCAAAATGAACGAAAGTTCTTGGACAAGGCCAAACGGGGAGAACCTAACTCCCAACTTACCAATCAACTGTCGGGTTCGGGATCTAACTCCAGTGCAGGGTTGGTCACAGGGAGACCAATGTGACCAATCAGTGACGGTGCACGGCTTCGAACAGTCCACATGGCACCGCTCTATACTGGGAGGAACTTTGGCCTGGGTTTTGATGCAGTATTTGATTTCCACGTGCGTACTTGACCCGTCGGCACTGCACCAGATGTCTGAAGGGAAAAGGAGGATGAAATTTGAACGTTCGATAAAATGGAAGAAAGTGGTTTGCTAAAAGAATACACCTAATGCTGAGGTATTTCTTCAAGTTACCTATTCTATCTTCAGCTTAACGGCTTTGTATGAAAAAAAAAAAAAAAATAATCAAAACCGTTGTTATGGTTCTACTATTGTTCTAGCCTTTAATACCCCACTACTTGTGGAAGAAAGTGGTTTGCTAAAAGAATACACCTAATGCTGAGGTATTTCTTCAAGTTACCTATTCTATCTTCAGCTTAACGGCTTTGTGTGAAAAAAAAATCAAAACCGTTGTTATGGTTCTACTATTGTTCTAGCCTTTAATACCCCACTACTTTGAATACCAGATAGTGATAGTAGATACAAGATGTCTTGTAACTTGTAACAGCAAGTGCCCTCATTCCAGTGTACGTATCGTGTGAATATACATATGACCAACTCAATAAAATATACAATTCTAAAAGCTGCCTTACCTCGTGCTCTTAATCCACTGCCACAAGTTCTGTCGGGACCCATTTGACACTGATACTTCTATACCCCTACCAGCTAGACTCAAGCAGGGAAGAATGGATGATAACAGAGTAGGTAGTTCAGGAGGTGTAATTTTATTAATAAAATTCAATTGTAGGGTATATTTTTTAATTACTTAATAGGTAGGTTCAAAGTGCTTGGGTTTTTTGCAATGTTAAGTAGATCCTCACCTAATTAGGTACCTACATTTATTGTTTACAACGAAAAACAGTAAGTAACCCATTATTAAAGTAGGTACCTCCACATTGATAAATTTAGGGAGCCACCCTACTAAAAAAGAGACTCCATTGGCATACTCTCTTCAAATTCATACATTGGGAGTAAAAATAACCATAGGTCGTTATGTACCTACTTTAGAAACTTGGAAATAGGCTGACGAATGACTGCTCGAGATCTTGTTTGATAGCCTGAAAACAATCCAAACGGATGGTGTCAATTGATTACTTTCTTGAAGAGACTTCTCTAATTCTTGGTTTCCGGCAAAAGAATAAGTTCTGGTGACAGTATAGGTACCTACTGTCCGTCGTCGAAATCCTATAAAATTTGCCGCCAAAGTCCAAATAATAGTTGGCTGACGAATGACTGCTCGAGATCTTGTTTGATAGCCTGAAAACAATCCAAACGGATGGTGTCAATTGATTACTTTCTTGAAGAGACCTCTCTAATACTTGGTTTCCGACAAAAGAATAAGTTCTGGTGACAGTATAGGTACTCTCCGTCGTCGAAATCCTATAAAATTTGCCGCCAAAGTCCAAATAATAGTGCAGTACAAAGTTGGCCAATTTTCCTTCCTTACATACCAGCTTTGTCCTTTTTACAATCGCCGTGACAGTGGGACCAGTGACTCCATTCGGACAGTTGGCAGTCCGTTTCGCAAGGAATATTGCAGATGTCGCTAGTAGTGGGTTTACTGACAGTAGGACAGAGCCAATGTTCCACTGATACCTCTATACCCCTACTAGCTAGACTCAAGCAGGGAAGAATGGATGATAACAGAGTAGGTAGTTCAGGAGGTGTAATTTTATTATTAATAAAATTCAATTGTAGGGTATATTTTTTAATTACTTAATAGGTAGGTTCAAAGTGCTTGTGTTTTTTGCAATGTTAAGTAGATCCTCACCTAATTTATAGGGTTCTGGCATGAAGACCATTCCGTCCAATCAGAGTAGACGCAAGGTTCTGGACAGCGTTTGGTGCAGGGTCGCCACTCAGGAGGCTTGGGCAATAGCTGACATCTGAAATAGTATCCCAAGAATTGATGTGATTAAAGCAAATTTTGTAACTTTTAATTACAAGTAAGTGTGTTTCTTTTCAGATTTCAAGATTTCGGTGGGAGCTATATTTTCGGTGTCTCTTACCTTGCATCAGGCAGCTTCATTTCGTTGTCTTCCATGCACCAAACCTCTCTCACTTGAACTCCCTGGCATTTGACACTGAGACCAAGAGCCTAGGGCCCAGTTATATTCGGGACACTTGCCCGAAATCTTCTTGCAAGGGATCCGTTCAATCAGGTGTTCATTGCAATTTTCTCCGGACAAAATCTCTCTGGTTCTTTGCGTGTATATCAGCTCATCTTTGTCCGCTGTAGACATTAGAAGGAAGATAAAGATCCTATTTAGAAATGAATACAACTAATACTGAGGTGAATTGTATCAGTTACTTCCCTTCATTTCAAAAATATAATTCTAAGGTGTTTCTTCTAGTTAACTATTCTATTAGGATATTCAGCTTAACGGCTTTGTGTGAAATCTTGTCATTCTTGTCAACATTTTGAAGGGTTTTACGTTTCTTACTTACTTTTTGTGCACGTTGGTAAGTTCTGGCAGGAAGACCATTCCGTCCAATCAGAGTAGACGCAAGGTTCTGGACAGCGTTTGGTGCAGGGTCGCCACTCAGGAGGCTTGGGCAATAGCTGACATCTGAAATAGTATCCCAAGAATTGATGTGATTAAAGCAAATTTTGTAACTTTTAATTACAAGTAAGTGTGTTTCTTTTCAGATTTCAAGATTTCGGTGGGAGCTATATTTTCGGTGTCTCTTACCTTGCATCAGGCAGCTTCATTTCGTTGTCTTCCATGCACCAAACCTCTCTCACTTGAACTCCCTGGCCACATGTTGCGTTACACGGTTGCCAGGGTAACGTCAGCCAACTGAATTTGTGACAGTCGTGTGTGTTGCAGGACTCGATCTGGGTCATTTCGCTAGCAGGAGGACATTGGTGACCGCCTGGGCCGGGTGGTGCAATAACGGTCCTGTTTCGCGTCTTGTACGGGGTCAGTTTTCCGTCGAAACATTGAGAGGAGCAAGCTGTCCAATCGGACCAGCCCGATACCACACAATCATTGGGGCACGGGATCAGGCAGCTTTCCTGAGCCACAGGCTTGAGTTTGGTACAATGATAGTCCGCCACGGTTTCCTAAATAAACAGACGAGGAAGGTAATACACTTGAAAAACTAGACAAGAAACGAATGCTAAACAGCTCACATGAGGAGAGTTCTTATAATTGCCTGAATAATAAGGAACAGAACTGAAATCCACACGATGAAGGCAAAGCCCGAGATCACCCCACGGTTTCCTAAATAAACAGACGAGGAAGGTAATACACTTGAAAAACTAGACAAGAAACGAATGCTAAACAGCTCACATGAGGAGATTTCTTATAATTGCCTGAATAATAAGGAACAGAACTGAAATCCACACGATGAAGGCAAAGCCCGAGATCATTATAACCTTCATCTCACTAAATTTACTTACCCCACCATGGTCTTTGCACATGATTTTCCGCATGCGGACTCCGTTACCA
>NW_007382367.1:5652-9189 GCF_000475195.1 Diaphorina citri | reverse complement strand
TGCTGGTACAACAACACGGTACCCCCACATTATAATACCATCTTCAATTGTTAGTTCTTCTTTCTTGTTATAATACTTCATTTCGATTTCTGACATCAATGACTTGTCAGGCCATCCGCTCAGAACATAGGTTTTAATTTTGCTCAATATTTTGTCTTTATCTGTTTCACTTTGAATTTTCTTCGTATCGAGAACATTGTTTTCACAGATAAATTTCAAATAATTTGCACTGTTACATCCTTCATTACTTGTATGTAATGGTAGTCTGGATAGTGCATCCGCCAACACATTCTTCTCAGAAGTGATATATTCTATGTCAAAATTATATCCAGACAAAAACACTGCATAGCGTTGCAAACGACTAGCCGCCATTTGAGGAAATCCATGCTTTGAACCAAATATACTGACTAATGCTTTACAGTCACTTCTTATTTTAAACTTCTGGCCCCACAAGTGTTGATCAAATTTTTTTACTCCAAAAATAATCGACAGTGCTTCTTTGTCGACTTGACTATAATTTTCTTCAGCTTTATTCAATCTTCTGGAAGCAAAAGCTACAGGTTTCTCATTTCCATTTTCATCATGCTGTAACAACACTGCAGAAATACCATATGCGCTTGCATCGCATGCTAGTATAATTGGTTTGTTTGTATCAAAATGGAGCAATGCATTATCTTGTGACAATAATTCTTTGATTTTATTAAATGATTGTTTACAGGTTTCGTCAAATTTAAATTCAGCACCTTTACAAAGCAAGTCATTCAATGGTTTCTGAATGGACGATAAATCGGGCAGGAATTTACGATAATAATTCACGAGGCCTAGAAATGATTGTAATTGTTTTACATTTTCTGGCTCCGGAGCATAAACTATAGCTTGTGTTTTCTCTTGACTAGGCCTGATTCCATTCTTATCGATCACATAACCCAAAAATTTCGTCTGATCTTGAAAGAATTTACATTTGTCTTGAGACACGGTTAATCCCATTACTTTCAACTTGTCCAGTACTTTACAAAGCGCTTCAAAATGGGTATTCTGGTTATCTCCGAAAATCAAAATTTCGTCAAAATAAACTTTCACATTTTCAATGTCACGTAGTTCCTCGGATATCCTCTTCTGGAAAATCCCCGGTGCTGGCGAAATTCCAAATGGCATTCTATTGTAAAAATATACGCCTTTGTGGGTGCTGATAGCAACCAGTTCTTTAGCTTCGTCATCCAATTCCATTTGTTGATAAGCATGACTCAAATCCAATATGGTAAACTTGCCACCAGTCTTGATACCAATTAACAACTCTTCAATCCGTGGAATAGGATGGCGCTCTAACTGTAAATGAGGATTAATGGTTATTTTATAATCACCACAAATACGAATATCCCCATTGGGTTTCATTACTGGCACTATTGGCGTTCCCCACTGTGAATATGAAACTTTTGTTATTATAATACCCTCATTCTCAAGCCTCTCCAATTCAGCTTCAACTTTGCTTTTCAACATTAATGGGACAGATCTCGGTTGGAAGAATTTTGGCTTTGCATTATCATTTAATTTTAATTTGACTTTATCACCACTATACCTGCCAAGCTTTTGAGAAAAAACTTCTGGATATCTCTCAATTAACTTTTTAACTTCATTACATGAAATAATTTGGTGGATACTATTATCTTGAAAACACTTGAAGATTTGCTTCAAACTTTCAAACATGGAAATCCAATTTCTACCAAGGAGAGCACAACCATTTCCTTTTAGAATATATAGATCACATAGCCGTTGCTCAGATGCAATCATAACATTAACTTGAATATATCCCAACAAATGTACTCGTTCATTTCCCCAATACGCAAGTTTCAAATTGGACCTTTGCAAATCGATATTTTTAAAATATTCATTGTACAATTTTTCAGAAATAATTGACACAGACGCTCCGGTATCTAACTCAAATTGAACGGTCTTACCTTCAATCAGTGTACTAACTTGAAACTTATCCACATAATTTAACTGATTCTCAATAGATAACAAATATGACAAGGTCTCGTCGTCTTCTTCTTCTTGATGCATTTCCATTTCAGAAACAAAATGTTGTCTTTGGTTTTGACCTTGTTTACACATTTTCTTCAGGTGTCCTTGACTACCACATTCATGACATTTATAATATCTGAATCTGCAATTTCTTATCATGTGGCCATTTCTACCACAACATACACAATGCATGTCACTTCGATTATCACAGCCCTGTGAACTAGAAGGTGTCATCTTAGAACTAGATGGAAAATTTCTAGTTGGTCCAATATGATGGGGTCTGGATTTGAAGAATCGCTGCTCTTGCAGTTTATTAACATCTTGAACATTTGTTTCTTCTCTCAAATCTTTCTCCGTTTGTTCTATCTGAATAGCACATTGTAATACAAAATCGAACGTTAATTTATCTTCTTTTTCCATTCTACATTTTCGTTTTATATCCTTGTTCAAAACACCACTTAATAATCTATCTCTTAGTCGTTCGTTCAAATCATTACCAAATCTACAGTTTGAAGCAATATTTTTAATCGTTTTTGCGTATTCTTGAACTGATTCCCCTGATTGCTGCTTACGTTCTTCAAACTTAATCCTTTCAGTGAGGAAATAAGGCTTAGGTGAAAAGTAATTCTGAAGCTTTACCTTGAGATCTTCCCACTTTTCTTCTTGTGGTTTTCCTGGAAAACAAACATCCTTCGCCACAGCGAATACCTTACCGCCCATCAATGTTAATGCCATTTTGACTTTTTTGGCCTCATCTTCCGCGATACCATTACATTCCAAGAACAATTCCAACCTCTCCACATAGGAGGGCCAATCCATGTCTTCTTCATTGAACTGTTCAATGTTACCAAGGAAATTGTTCATTGCCATTATCCTCGTCGCCAAGTTATTCTATCTTTACACATGAAAAACGAGTGAGAGTTTTATTTGAAAATGACATGACGATATTTTATTTCGAGAACTGAGCTTTCAAAGTTACAAATATCAAAATCTAAGCTGGCTGCAAATCTTGATCATTACAACTCCTCAGATCCAGCGATTGTTTCGATGTTGCTTTATATGCCTACTTTCCTCATAATGTAGGCTGTGCCGAGCAGAGCACTTTCCTGTATCCTGTTGATACTGAATTTCCCGGGCAATGACTGAAGGTTTTCTTTTAATGACTTGGGAACAACCCCCAGTGCCCCGATGACTATAGGAATAATTTTGACGGTAGTATTCCACATCCTTTCTATTTCTATACCCAGATCTTTATATTTCAGTATCTTTTCTGCTTCCTTCCTTTCTATGTTCATATCAGCGGGGATAGCGACATCAATGATTAGACACATCTTTTCCTTTCTATCTCTAACTATTATATCTGGCTTGTTTGTGTTGATGGTTCGGTCAGTTTGTACTGGTTGGTTATACAGGATGGTGACGTATGTGATGTTAGGTGTAAACGGATCGAAGAGCCTTACTTTGGAGTCGGGGGTCTTCACCCATGAACCTTCTTGGCTAGGACATAGTGGGTTCTAT
>NW_007382367.1:0-500 GCF_000475195.1 Diaphorina citri | reverse complement strand
GTGGCAAAATCTCGTGATTGGAAAGGAGATCCATTATCACTGACTAAATAGTCAGGAAGGCCAAATCGTGCAAATAATTCGTACAATTTTTCAACAACACTTTGACAGTTTGTAGAATTCATTTTGAACACTTCAATCCATTTTGAAAAGGCATCTTCAACTACCAAGTAGGTTTTTCCTCGAAATGGACCCAAAAAGTCCATATGAATTCTCCTCCATGGTTCCATAGGATATTCCCACATATGTAGTGAAACTTTCTTTTGTTCTGGTCTGTTTTGTAAACATTGAACGCAAGTATTGGACATTTTTTCAATATCGGAATCCATAGAAGGCCACCAAAAATAACTGCGTGCAATAGATTTCATTTTTGTTATTCCCAAATGATTTAAATGTAACTCATTTAGTAAATGAGAAATACAACTTGCTGGTACAACAACACGGTACCCCCACATTATAATACCATCTTCAATTGTTAGTTCTTCTTTCTTGTTATAATACTT
>NW_007382366.1:0-6930 GCF_000475195.1 Diaphorina citri | reverse complement strand
TCAGCCCTCACCAGTGGACATGTTGCTGGGTGCCCAGTATTATGCGGCTCTTATTGACCATCACCAACCTATTGTCCCGGGAGAGCCGTCCCTGATTCCGACCATCTTTGGCAATTTGGTCATGGGACTTGCTTCTACCGCCACACCTGTTGTATCTCCTCAGTCGTTCCATGTCTCTAGTATGCATGATGCTGACGAGTCATTGGATAACCAACTGAAGAAATTCTGGGAGACCGAAGAAGTGAAAGTGAATATACCTACCCGCCCAGAAGATCTTCAGTGTGAGGAGCATTTCCAAAAGACACACTACCGTGAACCTGATGGAACCTATGTTGTCCGGTTGCCATTTAAAGATGGAGACCCACCTGATCTAGGCAACAATCTGACCAATGCCATGTCTCGTCTGGTCAAGTTAGAACAGGTTTTGAGCCGCAAACCTGAATTCAAATCTTTGTACTATGAAAACCTCCAGGATTATATTGATCAAGGTCATATGAAGGTGACCTCTAACCCATCATCTTATGTCATGATACACCATGGTGTCATGAAAGAATCGAGCACCACCACCAAGGTCCGGGTGGTATTCAGTCCAGCCGAGCATGCAACCCCGTCTCACCCATCATTGAATGATGCCTTATTGGTCGGCCCAAAGCTCCAGAACGATATTAACGATATTATGTTGAATTTCAGACTACACCCCATTGTTTTGACCGCTGATATAAAACAAATGTATCGAGCCATCAAAGTGGATCCTCAAGATTCTGTGCACCAGCAGATCTTATGGAGACAAGATCCCCAGTTGTCTGTTCAGCAGTATGAGATCACCCGTGTCTGTTTTGGAGTAGCCAGTTCACCTTACCATGCGTTACGGGTAATAAAACAATTGACCATTGATGAGGGGCCAAAGTTTCCTAAAGCCGCTGAGGTCTTGGAAAACGACATCTACGTTGATGATGTAGTAACCGGTGCCAGCTCCATTTCTGAAGCCTGTGAGCTACGGGAACAATTGTCCAATCTGTTGGCTGCAGGTGGCTTTGAACTCCGCAAGTGGTCCTGCTCACATCCGGAGGTCTTGGAGGGCTTGTCTCTTGATCTCCTTGAAAACTCTCATCCACTGGGAGATAATCAAACGCTCCGTGTCTTGGGAATCCAATGGGATTCCAAGGAAGATGTTTTCTCGTACCATGTCAAACCGATCATAGATGTCTGTGTAACCAAACGTCAGGTCCTGTCCCAGATTGCCCGTATCTTTGACCTACCTGGGTTCCTCGGCCCGGTCATTGTTTGGATGAAAATCCTCATGCAGAGGCTCTGGCTGATGGGCCTCGGATGGGATGAACCGTTGCCTGACGATTTACTTGCTGAATGGTCCTCATTCATCAGCGAACTACCAGACCTTCAAATGATGAAGATACCACGCTATGTATTAGACACCTATGTAAACCCGCCTGAATTAATTGGATTTGCTGATGCCTCTAGCATTGCCTTGGCCGCCGCCGTGTACATCCGTGTCGTTTGCTCCGATCAACGTGTGTTGGTCAACCTCATTCGAGCAAAGACCAAAGTTGCTCCTGTCAAACCTGTAACCATCCCGCGATTGGAGCTAACCGCCTGTCAACTGTTAGCTTCGGTAGTTGAATCGCTCATGCCCTTCCGGAATCGTTTAAATATTCAAGTCATGCACATGTTTTCAGATTCTACTGTTGTACTGTCTTGGTTGAAGACACCTCCGCACCTACTGAAAACATTTGTGGCAAATCGGGTAGTCAACATTCTGGATCGCACCGATCCTCATCAGTGGAAACACATACGCACGGACCTTAACCCAGCCGACCTTGGCAGCCGGGGATGCTTACCATCCCAAATTGTGAATCATGACTTGTGGTGGCATGGTCCCGCCTTCCTTCAGGAAAGTCAGGACAAATGGCCCCACGAAGACCTACCTATAACCTTACCTCCAGATGAAGTACCTGAGCTGAAATCACCGCCGCATTTGACCGCTACTGCCACCGTGAATAATGAAGGAGTGACCCTCTTAGAACGATTCTCGTCGTTTTCCCATGCTCAACGTATTATCGCTTGGTGTCTGCGTTTCAAGAATAACTGCAAAACGTCGCGTGAACACCGTCAGTCAGGTCCCTTGAAAGTTGCCGAATTGCGTTGTTCGGAAGAGTGTATGATTCGTATGTCACAAGCCTATTACTATGATGATGTGTTCCGTTCCATTGCTCGTAACGACAAACTGTCTCATTCTATTGCTTCATTATCTCCATTTGTTTTAAATGGTTGCCTCAGGGTGGGGGGTCGCATCGATAAATCTCCTCTTCCCTACGATTCACGCCACCCGTTCTTATTACCTGCCAAATGTCACTTGGCTACTCTTGTCGTACGTCATTTCCATGCTCTTTCATTACACGGCGGTCCCAAGATTGTTCAGCATCTCATCCAGTCTAAGTACCTTATTCCTGGTCTGCGAAACCTTGTTCGCAGGATCATCTTCCAATGTGTTGCTTGTTATAGGTTTAACGCCAAACCTCGCCAACCTTACATGTCCGAACTGCCTCTCTCTCGCTTCGAACAGGGTCGACCGTTCATCCATGTTGGAGTCGATCTTGCCGGTCCCTTTGCACTCAAGGAGGGCACGCGACGAAATGCGCCCGTTGTCAAGGCCTATTTCGCCATCTTCGTGTGTTTTTCCGTAAAGGCCGTCCACTTGGAGGCTCTCAGTTCCCTATCCACCGAGTGCTTTCTTGCGAGTTTTGACCGTTTTGTCGCCAGACGAGGTCTGCCCAAGTCTGTTTTTAGCGACCAGGGCACGAACTTCAAAGGTGCCGCTCGCAAACTCGATGAAACCTATCAGTTCCTTCAGTCCAATAGCGAGACCATTAGTAACCATTTGTCTAACCAATCAATCGAATGGACTTTCAACACCCCGGCCAACCCCTCCGCTGGAGGTTTGTGGGAGGCGGGTGTCAAATCTTGTAAAACTCACCTAAAACACCTACTCACCGATCGTCCTCTTCAGTTCGAAGAATTCACCACCATTCTATGTCGCATTGAGGCCATCCTGAATTCTCGCCCTCTGGGCGTTCCTTGTTCCTTGCCAGTAGACGGTATCGACTGTCTTACTCCCGGTCATTTTCTTGTAGGCGCCCCACTTTTGGCTCGTCCGGAAGTGGATCTCGTTGAGACTCCTGATAACAGGCTCCCACGATGGGAATTACTGTCTCGTGTGTGTCAGCAGTTTTGGAAGAGGTGGTCCCATGAATACCTTCACACCCTCATCCAGCGCCAAAAATGGCTGCGTCATGTCCCTGATCCCAAGGTGGGTGACGTTGTAATTGTTACTTCGGAGAATACTCCACCTCTGAAGTGGCCTCTTGCTCGAATCCTTGAAGTATTTCCGGCTCAAGACGGAGTCGTGAGAGTAGTATCCTTGAAGACCGCGTCGGGCACCCTTATGCGCCCCGTACGCAAACTTCTTATCCTTCCCTTTTTCCAATAATTACAGTCCACAAATTTATTGTAGCTCTAGCTACCACCTTATTTTTTTTGTTTTTGTTTATTTGTACCATACGTTTGTTACCTTTTGCTCACATTTGTTACCTTTTGCTCACCTTTGTTACCTTTTGTTACCATACATTTGTTACCTTTATCTGGCGAATGCTCAATTCTAAAATGTCCATTTTGGTGGGGGGAATGTTTGTGAACGCGCCCTTAAAATTTGAATTCCCTCCTTGTCCTAAATCACATCCTGCCCACGGGTGTCGCTTCAATCGCGCGAGTCAGCTGATTTCAAACAAATATAAACAAGACGCCGGCTGGTTCGAAAAAATCTGAGTGCTTCGCTTCGCCATTGTTCGTTCTTCGTCTTATCAACCAACATCAACGCTCAACCAAAATCATACCTACCGGTCGGACTCGGAATTTTCTAACTGAATTATCTGAAGTGTTCTCCTCTACCTACCCAAAAGTAAAAGTTTAAAGGTAAGACACCCCGGGCTTCTCCATTTGGTCCTTTCGGGAATCCGGATATCTAGGCCTTCAGCCTTTTTCCTTGAAGTTTTCCTTTGACTTTTGCTCTACACACTTGTTGAGGGGAACAAACCTACCATCAAATTTTGAACCTTTTGTTTGAGTACTTGCCAGTGTTTTTCGTTTTGTAAGTTTAAACTAAATCACCTACCTAATTTGTTTTTACCCAACAAATTTGTGGATTGGAATTCATTCTTTCTACCTACCTTACCTACTTTGTTCTTGAAGTTTGAATTTCATAGTCACCTACCTACCTACCTACCTACCTTTTGTTACCAAGATGTTGGTTTGTTGAGTTGTTCTACCTACCTGGCAGGCTCTATTTGTTTTCTTTGTGTGAAAATTCTGTAGTGTTCCCTGATTTTTGTGCTTTTTGTGTTAATGAAAGCTGCTGTTGAAAGTTGAAACCAATGTAAGTACCCGTACCATATTTCAATTTGTTTTTCATTTGAAACCAAAGTTCACATTTCAAGTTCCTTTGTTCACCTTCATGAAATTGCATTAGGCTTGGTGACTTCTTGTCACTGCAGGTGAAAACTAGTGATTTAGGTTTGTGATCTTCTTGAATTTTTTGTTTGTGTTCATCGGTGCCTAAGTACCTACCTATTTTCTCAGAATTATTTGTGATTTTTTTCCTTTACCTTTTTGTTCACATTTCTTGTTTGTTGTCATGGTGTGGAGATTTAGAACTCTGATGGGTTTATCACTTATTTATTTTCATGCAATGGTCAATAGAATTGAGGTGTGAATGAAAATACCGATGATGATGATGATGATGAATCTTGTTTCATGTTTATGTACTTACCTGAATACCTTTGTTTACCTTGCCTATTGAGATGTTTTGTGCAATTTACTGATTTTTTGTTCAATTTGCTTATTTTGCCACATTTTGTGAGTATCACTTCTAAAATTTCCCTATTGTTATATTTTGTTCAGTTTACTGCTGTTTTGTTCAGTTTACTGCTGTTTTGTCCAATTTGTTTGTTTTGTCACACTTTGTGTCTTGAACCCTAAAGTTTTCCTACTGTTCTTTGGTACAATTTTCTGCTGATTTTGTCCATTTTTTGTATTTATTTTCTGTCCAATTTTGTTTATTGCTGCCAATTTTGTTTATTGTGTCTGGAGCCTAAACACCACTCTTGTTTTTTGTTTATACAAAATTTGTTTATTTTTTTGCTGAGTTTTTGTTGTTTGTGCCATAAACACCATGCCGCCCCATAATTTGGATAAGCTCTTGTCAGAGTTGAGGGTTCTCACTGATAAAAGGGAGAGGTACTACCAGCGTGTAAAGACTATGCAGGACCTCATACCTTTTATTCAGACTGATAACACCAAGAGGGCGCAGTTTCGAGCCAGGCTGTTGAATTTAGAGAAGACCTATTCTGACTTTGATTATGTCACCACCAGAATATTGGAAGTAAACAGCCTTCTTGATTCTGCAAACCAATTGAGTGATGTTTTGACTTCAGCCAACCAATTTGAGTCTGCATTTTATGATTGTAGAGCTGCGGCTGCAACCCTTGAACCTGCAGCTTCAGTGCCCACCCAGGGTCCGGAACCTGTGGCTCGTCAACCTGACCGGCCAAGGTTACCCGTTGTGAATATTCCACCTTTTGATGGGGATTATGATAAATTTCCTGCATTTAAATCCCTGTTTGATGCTTTGATCCACACCCAATCTATGACCAACATTGAAAAGTTTAGTTACCTCAAGTCCTTGGTTACAGGCACTGCAGCACACACCATAAATGGGATTGCACTCTCAGAGGAGGGTTACGAAACTGCCTATGCCAATCTTACCAATCGTTTCACCAACCAAAGAGTGATCACCAACCATATTTGTCAAAAATTGTTTGGTTTGCTGTCAAAACCTTTGACTTCAGAGTCACAGCTACACATGTTTTTGGACACTTTCAATATCCAGGTAGAGGCATTGAAAAATGCTTATCGTGGTAACCTAGGAGATTTCATGTTGCTGTTCATGGGTCTGCGTATCATTGATCCAAACACACGGCAGGCTTTTGAAAATGTCCGGGCCCAAAGCCGGGACATCCCATCCTACAATGATTTGGTTAAATTCATCCAAGGAAGGGTCACTGCCAATGAACTGTTACATTCAACTCCTTGCACATCTTACAAACCCAAACCTAACCCCGTAGCAAAATCAGCCCCCGTGGTCCGAAAAGCATTTGTAGCAAGCACACCTGCTTCACATACCTGTATTTGTTGTAACCAATCACACCGTCTGATAGACTGTACCAAGTTCTTGGATATGTCGGTTCCTGCCCGATATGAACTTCTTAAAGGAAAGAAGCTCTGTTTCGCATGCTTTGGTCCACATTCAAGGCGAGATTGCAAGTCTCGATTCTCCTGCCGCACCTGTCAGTCTCGCAACCACCACACCTTGCTTCATCATGAGAAGTCTGACCCAGAATCTCCTGGAACCAGCCATTCAAGTGTGCCAATACCTCCTGCTAGTTTGTCATGTACCTCCACAGCTACACCAAATAGTCAAGTTCTATTAGGTACTGCCCTTGTCCGCATTTGTGATGCCTATGGTAAGGGACATAGTGTCCGGGTATTGATTGACCCGGGGAGCATGTTGACCATCATGACTAGTTCACTAGCACACCGCCTTGCCTTACCACAAGATCCCTGTAATATCCAGATTTCTGGGATTGGAGGGGGAGCACCTCAATGTGCAAGTGGTTCAATGAAATGTACATTGTTATCCTACCATAAACCAACATCCCTAGATGTTGAGGTTGTCATTCTCCCTAAAATATCGTCCAACATACCGAGTACACCTGTTTCTGCGACCATCATCCAGCGTCTGTCGCATGTTCAACTGGCTGATCCATTGTTCCATCAGCCCTCACCAGTGGACATGTTGCT
>NW_007382365.1:6126-9190 GCF_000475195.1 Diaphorina citri | reverse complement strand
TGAGGGTGGCACATAGTCTATTGTATTTGGTCGTAGATCAGGACCTTGATTTTTGGCTTGTAGGTTTTTTATTTGTTGTACAAAGTTAGAGTTAAACTTATTTGCCAGAGACTTAAGATCTTGTGTCTGGAAGTTTTTCTGTAAGATTTCCTCTGGTGATACTTTCAGTTTTCTATCCAACATTTCATTAATTAATTTCCAAGTTTTTCCCATGTCACCCTTTGCCTCATCGAATTTTTTATACATGTATATTCTTTTTTCCTTTTTTATTAAGTTCGTGACGATGTTGCGCTGTTTTTTGTACCTTTCATAGTTAAATAAATTGTTCTTGTTGTTTTGCCAGGTTCGCAAAAGACTTTGTTTTAACTTTATTTCATTTTTAACTCTTTGATTTACCCAAGGTGTTAAGGCATGTATTTCTTTGTATATTAATTCTTTTGTACATTCACTGTAAATATCATTGAATTTACTAGTCACCTCCGAGTAAATTAGATCCGGATCATCATAATCCTGCCATCTGTTCCAGCTAATCTTTTCAATTTCATTCTGTATCTTTCTATTGTCTAGAATGGTCTTTTTTACGATTTTAGATTTTGTCGAGTTAGACTGTGAGCTAATGATTCTTAGTGCCACGTAATAATGATCGGCCAATTTATCTCTAATTACAGATGCAATGCAAGAATGTTTTTTGACTCGAATGTTAACATGATCTAGACATGTACTCGTTGGACGGCCATTGAGCATTTCCTCTCTGGTCGGTTCCCTGATCATTGGTAAAAGAGTATGCTCATTTAACATGTTGAAATATTTGACGTTTTCGTTAGTTTTCCTTTTTATGTCCACATTTATGTCACCAATCATAATAATATTACCATCTCTCTTAGCCGCATTCTGTAACCAGAAATCTACATCGTCTATAAATATGTTTTCAAGAGGTAGGAGGGAGAGAGAGAGAGGTAGGGGGAGTGAGAGAGAGAGTCCCATCAAAACAAAAATGACATGTAATACCCAATACCCTTTCTCTCTCTCTCTCTCTCTCTCTCTCTCTCTCTCTCTCTCTCTCTCTCTCTCAAAAAGATATTATCTCTCTTCTCTCTCATCTCAACACAGATATATAGATTTTTTTTCTTTTTAGTATTATTATAGGTGAAAAAAAGGACTGAGGAAAAGAAAAGGCTTGAGAGAGAAAGGAGAGAGAGAGAGATGTATCAGGTAAATGTGTTCGGAGAGAAAATAAGGTTGTCGGATTTGCAACCAATCATACCGGTATCATGCGAACATTTGAAATTCAAATTTTTGGATAACATATCTATCACTTTCTCTATCATCCTTCTCTCTCTCTCTGTCTCTCTCTCTCTCTTTTTCTTGCTCGCCCTCTCTCTATCCCGCGACTTTTAGGCTGATGAAGACAGAGATAGTGCAGACTAAAGTTATAATCGGGACATGGAGAGAGAGAGAGAGAGAGAGTTCTAGACGTTAGGATGGTGAAAGAATCATATACTTCTGGAGTCAATGAGCAAGAGAGCGAGGTGATAGAAGATCTAGACTTGAGAAAACATTTTCTTGAACGAAAATCAGTGACGAGGATTGGAGAGAACATACAGGAGTGAGATAGAGGTGAATGTAGGCGAGAGATGTGTACAAGAGTGAGAGATAGATAGAGCAGACCAGCGATCTGAAACTGTCTAGAGGGTATGATGTGATATGTGAGAGACGGAGAGATATTAACACTACTGAGGATGTTTGCGGATGAGGCTGTGCATAATCCTCGAATTTCATCGGAGACTGTCAACACTGCTGGTGAAAATGCACAAGATGATTGTATCAACTGCAGAATATTTTTACAAAAATCAAATCTACTTAAATGAAAAGGAAAAGAACAATGGTCATTGGTGCAAGGGCGGGAAGATGGATATTGTCACAGCACTGTAGGAATTTGTCACAGTCGAGATTTTTGCAGTGAGCGCGCGCTACGACGAAGTTGTTTAAATGTCATCAAGCTGATTACGAATCGAAGGTGATACTTTTGGGATATGTTTACGACGTGAGGTTTTAAAAGAAGGAAACATGTCTTCAGCCTCGCAAGAAACTTCAGAATTTTCAACTACAAACTGAGAAGACAATGCTTGACGGTCTCCCCATTTAGATACAAAGAAAACCATTTATTATTCACATGGCGTTGTACTCTTTGCTCGATGCGGGCGCGCTCCCATCTACAAATTTTCTCCTCAGTATGCGTTCACACGCATTATGCACATACAACGTAGAATACAGATTCCTTCAACAAAAGGCAAAATTTCATTATGTTCATCCTGATGAACTTGCAAATTACCATCCCTCGCCTGGCGTGTTTGAAATGTTTTCTATCCATGATAGGTAATAGGCAAATTATTGACACTCAATGCGTCTTAGAAAACAAATTTTGGCCGGACCACATGTGTTACTCCGCTAACATATGGTCAATAGGATGTTAAAAGTATGTAATATCCTACTCTATTCAATGATACTGTGAGGATCCTTCTGGATCGAAGGAATTCATGTAGCATGAAAAGAAAATTAAGTAGGAAAATTTGGGGACGCTCGCAATCAAACTAGTTACCTACTTCTTATGTTCATGTTATTCCTAGTGCTTCTCTGTGATGTTATTTTATTGTTTCTCTTTATTATCTGTATTCAAATACTACCCCTCATTTTGATTCGCAAGACCAGTGATATGAGATTTTTTTATCATACTACCTGCTATAATTTTGTATGTATTTTACAACAAGTGTTACTCCTGAATTTGTAAAGACTTACTAGAGAAGTTGCATTACTATCTTCACCTTATTCTGTAAGATCAAAAGAGGCTAATATTTGAATTAGTTTGTACATGGTATTGGAAGATGATAGACTGTCGGTAATAAAAATTTCAATAGGTTATTATGTAAGCTATTATTAGGAATTAAGGATTTGTACAAAGGGAGAGCCCACCCGTATAAAAGTTTACTAAGCTTAGGGTGCCTTAAATTTGTATCTGTCATCATTTTGAAAAATAAAGATTCCACTACTTCACAATTCAAATTCA